>NW_027140838.1:10000-35000 GCF_036365525.1 Heterodontus francisci | reverse complement strand
TGGTGGAATGGGCAGGCAGGGGGCAAATACAGTTTAATACAGGGAGGTGTGGAGTAACAAGCTGCCTGAAAGGGAGGAGGAAGGAGATTCAATAGTGACTTTCAAAAGGGGGAAATCGGAGAAATACTGGAAAGGGGGAAAATTTACAGGGAAAAGGGGAGGTGGGCATTCGTGCCGCACAAGTACCAGGCAATGACCATCTCCAACAAGAGAGAATCTAACCATCTCCCCTTGACATTCAATGGCATTACCATCGCTGAATCCCCCACTATCAACATCCTGGGGGTTACCATTGACCAGAAACTGAACTGGAGTAGCCATATAAATACTGTGACTACAAGAGCAGGTCAGAGGCTGGGAATTCTGTGGTGAGTAACTCACCTCCTGACTCCCCAAAGCCTGTCCACCATCTACAAGGCACAAGTCAGGAGTGTGATGGAATACTCTCCACTTGCCTGGATGGGTGCAGCTCCAACAACACTCAGGAAGCTCGACACCATCCAGGACAAAGCAGCCTGCTTGATTGGCACCCCATCCACAAACATTCACTCCCTCCACCACCGACACACAGTGACAGCAGTGTGTACCATCTACAAGATGCACTGCAGCAATGCACCAAGGCTCCTTAGATACAGGGCGAGGGGAAGGGAGGGGATGAGGTTAGTTCCACAGGCATCTACCTCTTTAACTGTACTTACATTGTCTCTCTTTCTCTCTGTCACTGTCTCTATCTGTCTCTCTCACACACTCTCTATCACTCTCGCTCACTGTCTCTCTGTCGCTCTCGCTCTCTCTCTGCCTCTCTCGCTCTCTCTCTGCCTCTCTCGCTCTCTCTCTGCCTCTCTCTGTCTCTCTCTCTCGCTCTCTCTGTCTCTCTCTCTCGCTCTTTGTCTCTGTCTCTCTCTCACTCTGTCTCTCTCTCACTCTGTCTCTCTCTCACTCTGTCTCTCTCTCACTCTGTCTCTCTCTCACTCTGTCTCTCTCTCACTCTGTCTCTCTCTCACTTTCCCAGGTGAGGTTGGAGACTGGAAAAATCATTTTACCGTCGCTCAGAATGAAGCTTTCGATGAACATTACGAGAGAGAGATGGCAGAAAGTTCACTGAAGTTTCGTGAAGTTCTGTAACAAATCTGAATCAGAAAACAGCACGGAAAAATCAGAATTAAACCTCTTTAACCATCAGACAAAGTCTTGAAGACAAATTATTTCACATCAGGTCTGGTCAATCACTGAAACAGCCCTCGGGGTCAACTGAGACACACCAGTCAGTGTACAGATATCATCCTGAGAGAGAGAGACTGAGAGACACCAGTCAGTGTACAGATATCATCCTGAGAGAGAGAGACTGAGAGACACCAGTCAGTGTACAGATATCACCCTGAGAGAGAGGGACTGAGAGACACCAGTCAGTGTACAGATATCACCCTGAGAGAGAGGGGACTGAGAGACACCAGTCAGTGTACAGATATCACCCTGAGAGAGAGAGACTGAGAGACACCAGTCAGTGTATAGATATCACCCTGAGAGAGAGGGACTGAGAGACACCAGTCAGTGTACAGATATCACCCTGAGAGAGGGGACTGAGAGACACCAGTCAGTGTACAGATATCACCCTGAGAGAGAGGGGACTGAGAGACACCAGTCAGTGTATAGATATCACCCTGAGAGAGAGGGACTGAGAGACACCAGTCAGTGTACAGATATCACCCTGAGAGAGAGGGACTGAGAGACACCAGTCAGTGTACAGATATCACCCTGAGAGAGAGGGGACTGAGAGACACCAGTCAGTGTACAGATATCACCCTGAGAGAGAGGGGACTGAGAGACACCAGTCAGTGTACAGATATCACCCTGAGAGAGAGAGGGACTGAGAGACACCAGTCAGTGTACAGATATCACCCTGAGAGAGAGGGGACTGAGAGACACCAGTCAGTGTACAGATATCACCCTGAGAGAGAGGGGACTGAGAGACACCAGTCAGTGTACAGATATCACCCTGAGAGAGAGGGACTGAGAGACACCAGTCAGTGTACAGATATCACCCTGAGAGAGAGGGACTGAGAGACACCAGTCAGTGTACAGATATCACCCTGAGAGAGAGGGGACTGAGAGACACCAGTCAGTGTACAGATATCACCCTGAGAGAGGGACTGAGAGACACCAGTCAGTGTACAGATATCACCCTGAGATAGAGGGACTGAGAGACACCAGTCAGTGTACAGATATCACCCTGAGAGAGAGGGACTGAGAGACACCAGTCAGTGTACAGATATCACCCTGAGAGAGAGGGGACTGAGAGACACCAGTCAGTGTACAGATATCACCCTGAGAGAGAGGGACTGAGAGACACCAGTCAGTGTACAGATATCACCCTGAGAGAGAGAGGACTGAGAGACACCAGTCAGTGTACAGATATCACCCTGAGAGAGAGGGACTGAGAGACACCAGTCAGTGTACAGATATCACCCTGAGAGAGAGGAACTGAGAGACACCAGTCAGTGCACAGATATCACCCTGAGAGAGAGAGACTGAGAGACACCAGTCAGTGTACAGATATCACCCTGAGAGAGAGGGACTGAGAGACACCAGTCAGTGTACAGATATCACCCTGAGAGAGAGGGGACTGAGAGACACCAGTCAGTGTACAGATATCACCCTGAGAGAGAGAGACTGAGAGACACCAGTCAGTGTATAGATATCACCCTGAGAGAGAGGGACTGAGAGACACCAGTCAGTGTACAGATATCACCCTGAGAGAGGGGACTGAGAGACACCAGTGAGTGTACAGATATCACACTGAGAGAGAGGGACTGAGAGACACCAGTCAGTGTACAGATATCACCCTGAGAGAGAGGGGACTGAGAGACACCAGTCAGTGTATAGATATCACCCTGAGAGAGAGGGACTGAGAGACACCAGTCAGTGTACAGATATCACCCTGAGAGAGAGGGACTGAGAGACACCAGTCAGTGTACAGATATCACCCTGAGAGAGAGAGGGACTGAGAGACACCAGTCAGTGTACAGATATCACCCTGAGAGAGAGGGGACTGAGAGACACCAGTCAGTGTACAGATATCACCCTGAGAGAGAGGGGACTGAGAGACACCAGTCAGTGTACAGATATCACCCTGAGAGAGGGACTGAGAGACACCAGTCAGTGTACAGATATCACCCTGAGAGAGAGGGACTGAGAGACACCAGTCAGTGTACAGATATCACCCTGAGAGAGAGGGACTGAGAGACACCAGTCAGTGTACAGATATCACCCTGAGAGAGAGGGGACTGAGAGACACCAGTCAGTGTACAGATATCACCCTGAGATAGAGGGACTGAGAGACACCAGTCAGTGTACAGATATCACCCTGAGAGAGAGGGACTGAGAGACACCAGTCAGTGTACAGATATCACCCTGAGAGAGAGGGACTGAGAGACACCAGTCAGTGTACAGATATCACCCTGAGATAGAGGGGACTGAGAGACACCAGTCAGTGTACAGATATCACCCTCAGAGAGAGGGACTGAGAGACACCAGTCAGTGTACAGATATCACCCTGAGAGAGAGAGACTGAGAGACACCAGTCAGTGTACAGATATCTCCCTGAGAGAGAGGGACTGAGAGACACCAGTCTGTGTACAGATATCACCCTGAGAGAGAGGGACTGAGAGACACCAGTCAGTGTACAGATATCACCCTGAGAGAGAGGGGACTGAGAGACACCAGTCAGTGTACAGATATCACCCTCAGAGAGAGGGACTGAGAGACACCAGTCAGTGTACAGATATCACCCTGAGAGAGAGAGACTGAGAGACACCAGTCAGTGTACAGATATCTCCCTGAGAGAGAGGGACTGAGAGACACCAGTCAGTGTACAGATATCACCCTGAGAGAGAGGGACTGAGAGACACCAGTCAGTGTACAGATATCACCCTGAGAGAGAGGGACTGAGAGACACCAGTCAGTGTACAGATATCACCCTGAGAGAGAGGGGACTGAGAGACACCAGTCAGTGTACAGATATCACCCTGAGAGAGAGGGGACTGAGAGACACCAGTCAGTGTACAGATATCACCCTGAGAGAGAGGGGACTGAGAGACACCAGTCAGTGTACAGATATCACCCTGAGAGAGAGGGACTGAGAGACACCAGTCAGTGTACAGATATCACCCTGAGAGAGAGAGACTGAGAGACACCAGTCAGTGTACAGATATCACCCTGAGAGAGAGGGGACTGAGAGACACCAGTCAGTGTACAGATATCACCCTGAGAGAGAGGGACTGAGAGACACCAGTCAGTGTACAGATATCACCCTGAGAGAGAGGGGACTGAGAGACATCAGTCAGTGTACAGATTTCACCCTGAGAGAGAGGGGACTGAGAGACACCAGTCAGTGTGCAGATATCTCCCTGAGAGAGAGGGACTGAGAGACACCAGTCAGTGTACAGATATCACCCTGAGAGAGAGGGACTGAGAGACACCAGTCAGTGTACAGATATCACCCTGAGAGAGAGGGGACTGAGAGACACCAGTCAGTGTACAGATATCACCCTGAGAGAGAGGGACTGAGAGACACCAGTCAGTGTACAGATATCACCCTGAGAGACACCAGTCAGTGTACAGATATCTCCCTGAGAGAGAGGGGACTGAGAGACACCAGTCAGTGTACAGATATCACCCTGAGAGAGAGGGACTGAGAGACACCAGTCAGTGTACAGATTTCACCCTGAGAGAGAGGGGACTGAGAGACACCAGTCAGTGTACAGATATCACACTGAGAGAGAGGGGACTGAGAGACACCAGTCAGTGTACAGATATCACCCTGAGAGAGAGAGGACTGAGAGACACCAGTCAGTGTACAGATATCACCCTGAGAGAGAGGGACTGAGAGACACCAGTCAGTAAACAGATATCACCCTGAGAGAGAGGGGACTGAGAGACACCAGTCAGTGTACAGATATCACCCTGAGAGAGAGGGGACTGAGAGACACCAGTCAGTGTACAGATATCACACTGAGAGAGAGGGGACTGAGAGACACCAGTCAGTGTACAGATATCACCCTGAGAGAGAGAGGACTGAGAGACACCAGTCAGTGTACAGATATCACCCTGAGAGAGAGGGACTGAGAGACACCAGTCAGTAAACAGATATCACCCTGAGAGAGAGGGGACTGAGAGACACCAGTCAGTGTACAGATATCACCCTGAGAGAGAGGGACTGAGAGACACCAGTCAGTGTACAGATATCACCCTGAGAGAGAGGGGACTGAGAGACACCAGTCAGTGTACAGATATCACCCTGAGAGAGAGGGGACTGAGAGACACCAGTCAGTGTACAGATATCACCCTGAGAGAGAGAGTACTGAGAGACACCAGTCAGTGTACAGATATCACCCTGAGAGAGAGGGACTGAGAGACACCAGTCAGTAAACAGATATCACCCTGAGAGAGAGGGGACTGAGAGACACCAGTCAGTGTACAGATATCACACTGAGAGAGAGGGACTGAGAGACACCAGTCAGTGTACAGATATCACCCTGAGAGAGAGGGGACTGAGAGACACCAGTCAGTGTACAGATATCACCCTGAGAGACACCAGTCAGTGTACAGATATCTCCCTGAGAGAGAGGGGACTGAGAGACACCAGTCAGTGTACAGATATCACCCTGAGAGAGAGAGACTGAGAGACACCAGTCAGTGTACAGATTTCACCCTGAGAGAGAGGGACTGAGAGACACCAGTCAGTGTACAGGATCGATGGCTGAGGAGTCCTCTCTGGGTTCTACTGTGAAACTGGAGCCTGTGGGCGCCAGCAGTTCAGGACCCCCCTCCACCTCCGTCCCCAGGCCAATGAGTGGTCCAGGGGAGACAGAAGTTCCTGACTCCGGAAATCCAGCTGGAGCCGAGACCGGAGTCGGAGAGAGGAGGCCATCTTCTGCTCCCCCAGCACCCACAGGCCCAGCAGATGGGGCTGCATTCTCAGTTATAACCGGGTCGGGTGTCTCTTGGTTGGTGGTGGACTCCGGCTGGGAGGGCTGACACTATGGGGCGTCTCCCTCCCCTTCATTTCGGGCACCCGACCCAGTAGCAGTGGCGGAATGGGCGGCGTCCCCAGGCTCCCCCACCACAAGCAGGGCCCCACTTACTCCTTTAGGAGGGGCCTCATGTACTGGGGCCTTCCCCTCCTCTCCATCCTGAGGAATAGAGTGCTCCTGCCCGGACTTTGCAGCCTTGGCGGTGGCGGTAGGGGGAACCTGGGGACCCGAAACAGGAGACAGCTCCCCTCCAACAGATAGGCCCTGCGCCTCAGGGCCTCTCGTTACCTCTGTGGAGGGGTGCCTTCTCCTCCTTTTCGCACTGGGGCGCAGAGGCTCAGAGACCTCCATGTCATTGGAGGCCTCCGCACCCTCCTTCTTTTTGTGTTAATGTGTCCAGGGGCTGTGCCTCTTGATGTTTCTTTTTCCTCCGCGTCTTCCTTCCACTCGGACGGGCACTCCCCTCCCCGCCGGAGGCTGTGAAAACCACAGCCTCCGGAACCAACTGAGCGGTGTCTGTTGGATGTGTTGGGGGAGTGGGAGGAGGTGCTGTGGAACCACCCTGGGCTGCCGAGGGGACTGGCGGCCGGGAGGTTGGGGCAGTTCTTACGAACATGCCCCACCCCCTGGCAGACGTGGCACCGCGCCCCATCCGAGGTCCAGAAGACGCGGTAGGCCGTCCCCTGAAACTCTATACCGAAGTGGCCCTCCAAGACCTCCTCCCGCGCCAGCTGCATGAATAGCTGGCGGCGGAAGGAGTAGACATGTCGGAGGCTGTGCTCCCGAAGACCGAGCGGGACTGGGGTGATCCCCGACCTCACCTCCCCCAGATGGTGCAGGCGGGGGAGGAGGAGCTCATCAGGAATGAAGGGTGGGACGTTCGACAAGGTTACCCGATGCGCAGTGGCCCCCAGAGGGTCCACTGGCAGGAAAATCCCACCCACTGTGAGCCCCGTACTTAGGGCGAGGGACACAGCCCGCTCGGTCTTCAGGAAGAACACAGCCTTCCCATACATCTTTGAGGCTGCAACAATGGCCGAGGGGCCGACAACCACGGCCATTGCCTTAACACAAGCCTCAATAGTCATATTAGGATGGGTGTAACTCTTCACCCCATGCTTTGATGTTAAGATTTTAAATGGTGACGGGGCCACAGGAGCAGCTGTCGCAGCTGCTGCAGCATAGGAGGGCCCCGCCACCGGAGAGGACTGAGAAGTCACGGGGTGGAAGAGTTACAGGCACTTTGTTGAGCGCAAAAAAAAAAGAAAAGAGCAAATACAATAAATCAAAAATGCAACACTTAAAGGATGTAGCACAGGGGAAGAGGCTGAGGGAGAGGAAGGCCAAGAGGAATCAGTCTTTGTTAGTATTGCACAAGTCTTGTAGCTGGTCTTCCAGTTGGGAGGGTGGGGTGGGGTGATGTCTTCACCTGGGTCAGCTGTAAGCTGCCCAGGCACACGCCTCCTTCGATGTTCAGATAATAAGTCTCTTCACCTGGGCAGCTCCAGCTGTTCCAGGCTTAATAGTTGGGGTGGGGAGGGAGCTCCCCTATCCAAAGATGTTAAACACAGGAGCTCCCTATTGAACAATACAGCCCCACCCAAGGTCTTCAGGTCTCTTCTTTCCCCACCCCCAACAATCAATGAAAAAGACTTTCAGTACCAAGCAAACTCACAAAAAGAGCTTCCAGTTCTTCCAGTTCTCCGACTTCCTTCCTTTGTTGAAATTTGGAACAAACTTTTGTTTCAGTTTGAGTCTCCCTCTCGCAGCAGTCACACAGCCTGCAGCCTCCACACACAGCCACAGTCAGCTGCACCTTGTTGATGCACTCAGGCTCCCAAATCAGAGAGCAGCCAATCCCAGTTTTTTTTTTTTAACCAGATAAATAAACAAAAAAACTCAAATTAAAATGCCATTCTCGGCGTCGACGATGCACTCCAGTCCCTGCGGTGCCCACCGGTCGCGGAAGGCCTCAAGCGTTCCGTCGGACACCGCATGCTCCTTCTCCAGGGACACCCGGGTGCGAACCTAACCGCGGAAGAGGGGCAGGCAGTCGGGGAGGACGGAACCCCCGACGGCCCGCAACCTGGACCTGTGAATTGCCACCTTGGCCAGGCCCAGGAGCAGACCGACGAGGAGATCCTCCTCCCGGCCCGAGCCCCTCCGCACCGGGTGCCCAAAGATCAGGAGCGTGGGACTGAAGTGCAGCCAGAATTTGAGGAGCAGCCCCTTCAGATACTCAAGTAGGGGCTGCAACCTCGCACACTCCGTATAAATGTGGAACACGGACTCGTCCAGGCCGCAGAAAGTACAGCTGGCCTGGGAGTCCGTGAACCTACTTAAAAGCCTATTGCACGGGACTGCTCTGTGCAGCACCCTCCACCCCAGGTCCCCGATGTAAAGGGGGAAGACTCCCGCGTAGAGAGACCTCGATCGGGGTTTCCCCTCGCCGCCAGATGGCAACGCGGACCGCCAGGGCGTGTCCGGCCGGCTGACGAGGGCGAGGAAGTGGAGAGTGTGCAGGAGCAGCCCGTACAGGAAACCCCTCCGCGCCGATTGGAATGGCACGGAGGGCATTTCCGAGAGGCGGCTCGGGTTGTGCGGGACCGGCTCCCGAGGAGGGTTTCGGGGCCTGGGTCCAATGAGCAGTTCCGGCCGAGCGGGGGTCGGCTCGGCTGGGATCGCTCCGCACTCCCGAGCCCCCTCGCCACCCGCAGTGAGGGGCGTCCCGGGGGTTTCGGCTACTCCTCCGCCCGCCGGACCGTCCCCGGAGTCGGCCACCCGGACAGCCGAGGCGCTCTCCTCCGCCGGCGGGGGAGCGCCCTGACTGGAGGCGACCATGTTCCAGACTCGGAAAAGATCCCGGTAAAAGACAGGCAACTCCCTCAGAGAGGCGCGGCTAACGGACTCCACCGGGAGCTGCGTGTCGTCTTGAAGGCAGTGACACTGGCGGAAAAAATACGTCGCCAGCGCACACCATCTGGGAGGACGCTCGACGTACAGGTATCTCTGCAGGGTCCGAAGGCGGAGAGTCGCAGCCTGGGTGCGGACGCACACCAGCGACTGACCGCCCTCCTCGATCGGGAGACTCAGGACCGCGGCAGAGACCCAGTGTTTCCTCTTGCCCCAGAAGAAATCGACGAGTTTCTTCTGGATCTTGGTGGCAAATACAGGGGGCGGGGCCAAAGTGACCAACCGGTACCACAGCATGGAGGCCACCAGTTGGTTTATGACCAACGCTCGGCCCCTGTAGGAAAGCACTCGGAGCAGTCCTGTCCAGCGCCCCAGCCGAGCGGTGACTTTCGCCTCCAACTCCTGCCAGTTTGCCGGCCAGGCTTCCTCAGCGGGGCTAAGGTGGACTCCCAGATAGAGGAGGTGCGTGGTGCTCCACGCAAAAGGTGTCATCTCCTCCGGCAGGGAGTCCACCCGCCATTGACCAACCAGGAGTCCGGAACATTTCTCCCAATTGATCCTCGCGGAGGACGCGGCAGAAAAGGTCTGCTGGCAGTCGTGCATCCTCCGCAAGTCAACGGGATCTGTGATTGCGAGGAGCACGTCGTCGGCGTAAGCCGAGAGGACGACCCGCATGGCCGGCTCGCACAGAGCCAATCCCGTCAACCTCCTGCGAAGCAGGCACAGGAAGGGCTCCACGCAGATGGTATACAATTGGCCGGACATGGGGCACCCCTGACGCACTCCTCTCCCAAATCGAAGGGGCGCCGTCAAGGACCCGTTAACTTTGACTAGACACTCTGCGGCGGCGTATAAAAGTCGGACCCGGGCCACGAAATGCGGCCCGAGTCCCGAAAGCGCGCAGAGTCCCGAAAAGGTAATCGTGATCCACCCTGTCGAACGCCTTCTCCTGATCGAGGGAGAGAAAGGCGACCGACTGACCAGTCCTCTGGGAAAGATGGATCAGGTCCCGGACCAGGTGGATGTTGTCCTGGATGGACCGGCCCGGGACCATGTAGGACTGGTTGGGGTGGATCATGTGGGCCAGCACGGAGCCCAGGCGGGTAGACATAGCCCGGGCAAAGATCTTATAATCCGTGCTGAGGAGGGAGACTGGACGCCAGTTTTTAAGCAGGCGGAGATCGCCCCTCTTCGGCAGCAGGACGATGACCGCCCTGCGCCACGAGAGGGGCATCTCCCCGGTCGCCAGGCTTTCCCCCAGGACCCGCGCGTAATCGTCCCCCAGGACGTCCCAGAACGCCCTGAGGAACTCCACGGTCAACCCATCCAGCCCTGGGGATTTGCCCCTCGAGAGCTGGTGGAGGGCGCCAGTCAGCTCCGCCAACGTGAGCGGAGCCTCCAATCCTTCGGCGCCCTCCGGGCTGACCTGCGGCAGGTCCTCCCACAAAACTCTGCGCGCATCCTCGCTGGACGGATCCGGAGAGAACGACGCACTGTAATACGTCCGGACCAGGAGGCCCATTCCCTCCGGATCCGTGATGGAGGATCCGTCGTCGGCCAGCAGCTCGACGAGCTGCTTACGGACCCCCCGCCATTTTTCCAGCGAGTAGAAGAAGGGAGAGGCGCGGTCCAAATCTTCCAGGATCTGGATCCGCGACCTCACGTACGCGCCTCGGGACCCTATGAGCTGCAGGTTCCTCAGCGCGCCCTTCTTCTCTTTGTACGCCTGCCACAGGGCCGGGTCCACGACGGCATGACCGAGGCGGGACTCCAAGTCGAGCACCTCCCTCTCAAGGCGCCCGATCTCGGCTTCCCGCCTCTTGGTCGACCCCTTCGCGTACTCCTGACAGAAGACGCAGATGTGAGTCTTGCCCACTATCTTAAGGGCGGCACGGACGGACTGGATGATCAGCGCCAGATTCGACCAACGGTCGAGGGCCAGCTGAACTTTATTGCGGCAACCCCTGCAAGCCGCGAGGAAATCCCGGAGTTCCGCCGTGGGGATGAGAGGAGATTCGGTGGGAGGCACGAGGGACTCCACCACCTCACTGGCGATGGAATCAAGATCATCCTCCGTGCCCCGCACCGAATCCCCATCCTCCTCCGGGTCGTCACCGCCAGCGGCCGACACATCCACCACACACTGTGGGGCGGACGTCCCGGCCGCGCCAGCTGGTCCCGCCTCCGTCACGATCCCACCCCCAGGATCGATGGCGGAGGAGTCCTCTCTGGGTTCTATTGTGAAACTGGAGCCTGTAGGCACCAGCGGTTCAGGACCCCCCTCCACCTCCATCCCCAGGCCAATGAGTGGTCCAGGGGAGACAGAAGTTCCGGACTCCGGGAAACCAGCCGGAGCCGAGACTGGAGGCGGCGAGAGGAGGCTATCTCCCGCTCCGCCAGCACCCACAGGCCCAGCAGATGGGGCAGCATTCTCAGTTATAACTGGGTCGGGTGTCTCCTGGTTGGTGGTGGACTCCGGCTGGGAGGGCTGACCCTCTGGGGCCTCGCCCTCCCCTTCATTCAGGGCACCCGACCCAGTAGCAGTGGCGGAATGGGCGGCTTCCCCAGGCTCCCCCACCACAAGCAGGGCCCCACTTACTCCTTCAGGAGGGGCCATACATACCGGGGCCATCCCCTCCCCTCCATCCTGAGGAATAGGGAGCTCCTGCCCGGACTTTGTAGCCTTGGTGGTGGCGGTAGGGGGCACCTGAGGACCAGAAACAGGAGGCAGCTCCCCTCCAACAGATGGGCCCTGCAGCTCAGGGCCCTGTGTTATTTCTGTGGAGGGGTGCCTTCTCCTCTTTTTCGCACTTGGGCGCGGAGACTCAGAGACCTCCATGTCATCAGAGGCCTCCGCCTCCGCACCCTTTTTTCCCTTTTTAGTCACCCTGGGCCTGAGCCCAGCCCTGGGACAGGTGGATTCCATGGGAATGGGCTTTGGGCTGAGCTCAGGCTCGGGTTGAGTCAAAGTGTCCAGGGGACGCGCCTCACGATGTCTCTTTTTTCCCCGCGTCTTCCTTCCACTCGGACGGACGCTCCCCTCCCCGCCAGAGGCTGTGAAAACCACAGCCTCCGGAACCGACTGAGCGGTGTCTGTTGGATGTGCGGGGGGAGTGGGAGGAGGTGCTGTGGAACCACTCTGGGCCGCCGAGGTGGAGCTGGCGGCCGGGAGGTTGGGGCAGTTCTTACGAACATGCCCCACCCCCTTGCAGACGTGGCACCGCGCCCCATCCGAGGTCCAGAAGACGCGGTAGGCCGTCCCCTGGAACTCCACATTAAATTGGCCCTCCGTGTCCTCCTCCCGCGCCAGCTGCATAAATAACTGGCGGCGGAAGGAGTAGACATGTTGGAGGCTGTGCTCCCGAAGACCAAGCCGGACTGGGGTGATCCCCGACCTCACCTCCCCCAGATGGTGCAGGTGGGGGAGGAGGAGCTCACTGGGAATGAAGGGTGGGACGTTGGACAACATTATCCGATGCGCAGTGGCCCCCAGAGGGTCCACTGGCAGGAAGGTCCCCCCCACAGTGAGCCCTTTACTCAGGGCCAGGGACACCGCCCGCTCGGTCTTCAAAAAGAACACAGCCTTCCCATACATCTTTGAGGCCGCAACAATGGCCGAGGGGCCGACAACCACGGCCATTGCCTTAACGCAGGCCTCAATAGACATGTTGGGGTGGGGATAGCTCTTCACCCCATGGCTGCATGTTAGTAATTTAAAGGGTGACGGGGCCACGTGGGCAGCCACAGAAGCTGCAGCTGCGTAGGTAGTAGAGGGCCCCGCCACCGGTGATGAAGGGCTTGCCATGGGTCTAAGAGCTAAACCCACCCCAAATTGTGGACTTGCACACTAAATAACAGATTCACAGAAAAATTTGAAAAGACAAACAAACAAACAACAGGTTAGTGGAGAGGCTGAGGTAATAGAGGAGAGGCAAAGGCAGGCTGGAAGGGATGACTTGCTTTCTGGAGGTGGTGCTCACAGTACACTTAAAACAGTCTTTGAAGTTGGTCTTCCGGTCTTCTGGTTGGGGGAGTCGTCTTCACCTGGGTCAGCTGAAGCTGCCCAGGCACTATCTATCCCCTCCCGTCTGTTTAGCTGGGCAGCTTCAGCTGACCCAGGCTTGGCAATTGGGGTGGGGAGGGAGCTTTCCTGTGTGCTTTTGCAGCAGCACAGACTCCTGTTGAATTGGCAGCCCCACCCCTTGTTGTTCCAGCCACTTGTTCCTCCCCCAACAGTCCAAAGTAAATTACTGGTGTTCAGCACCCACCTCCAGACAAAGCCTTGTTTCCACAAAATGTCCCTTTCTTCTCTTTAATGGAGACTGTTGTTGGAGTTTTCCTCTGCTTGTTAGTAGCTGCTCTCCCTTGCTCAGTGCAGCTCCTCTCTCCACCTCTGCAACCTCCAACTGCCACCAGCACTCTCAGCTGCACCTCGTTGAGGCTCTCAACACTCAGGCTCCCAAATCAGTGGGCAGCCAATCCCAGTGCTGTACCTGTCCTGGGAGTGTTTGATGGGGGACAGTGTAGAGGGAGCTTTACTCTGTATCTAACCCCCGTACTGTACCTGTCCTGGGAGTGTTTGATGGGGACAGTGTAGAGGTAGCTTTACTCGGTAGCTAACCCCCCGTACTGTACCTGTCCTGGGAGTGTTTGATGGGGACAGTGTAGAGGGAGCTTTACTCTGTATCTAACCCCCGTACTGTACCTGTCCTGGGAGTGTTTGATGGGGACAGTGTAGAGGGAGCTTTACTCTGTATCTAACCCCAGTGCTGTACCTGTCCTGGGAGTGTTTGATGGGGGACAGTGTAGAGGGAGCTTTACTCTGTATCTAACCCCCGTACTGTACCTGTCCTGGGAGTGTTTGATGGGGACAGTGTAGAGGGAGCTTTACTCTGTATCTAACCCCCGTACTGTACCTGTCCTGGGAGTGTTTGATGGGGACAGTGTAGAGGGAGCTTTACTCTGTATCTAACCCCCGTACTGTACCTGTCCTGGGAGTGTTTGATGGGGACAGTGTAGAGGGAGCTTTACTCTGTATCTAACCCCAGTGCTGTACCTGTCCTGGGAGTGTTTGATGGGGGACAGTGTAGAGGGAGCTTTACTCTGTATCTAACCCCCGTACTGTACCTGTCCTGGGAGTGTTTGATGGGGGACAGTGTAGAGGGAAAGTAAAGCTCCCTCTCCACTGTCCCCATCCCTCATTGCCCCTTGAGAAGGTGTGGGGTCGGTACACCCACAGCACGGTGAGGAAGGGAGTTCCAGGATTTTGACCCAGCGACAGTGAAGGAACGGCCGATATAGTTCCAAATCAGGATGGTGTGTGACTTGGAGGGGAACTTGCAGGTGGTGGTGTTCCCATGTATTTGCTGCCCTTGTCCTTCTAGTTGGTAGAGGTCGCGGGTTTGGGCGGCGCTGTCGAAGGAGCCTTGGTGCGTTGCTGCAGTGCATCTTGTAGATGGTACACACTGCTGTCACTGTGCGTCGGTGGTGGAGGGAGTGAATGTTTGTGGATGGGGTGCCAATCAAGCAGGCTGCTTTGTCCTGGATGGTGTCGAGCTTCCTGAGTGTTGTTGGAGCTGCACCCATCCAGGCAAGTGGAGAGTATTCCATCACACTCCTGACTTGTGCCTTGTAGATGGTGGACAGGCTTTGGGGAGTCAGGAGGTGAGTTACTCACTGCAGAATTCCCAGCCTCTGACCTGCTCTTGTAGCCACGGTATTTATATGGCTGGTCCAGTTCAGTTTCTGGTCAATGGTAACCCCCAGGATGTTGATAGTGGGGGATTCAGCGATGGTAATGCCATTGAATATCAAGGGGAGATGGTTAGATTCTCTCTTGTTGGAGATGGTCATTGCCTGGCTCTCGTGTGGCGCTAATGTTACTTGCCACTTATCAGCCCAAGCCTGGATATTGTCCAGGTCTTGCTGCATTTCTACACGGACTGCTTCAGTATCTGAGGAGTCACGAATGGTGCCGAACATTGTGCAATCATCAGGGAACATCCCCACTTCTGACCTTCTGATTGAAGGAAGGTCATTGATGAAGCAGCTGGAGATGGTTAAATTACAGACATGTCTCAGGGACTGTTCCTCGAATTGAGGTGAAGTAGCAAGCATCGCGAATTGAAAACGGGGTTAAGGGAGTAAACGAATAAAGAGAGGAGATAACGGCGAGCATTCCGTCCCCTTTTCTACCGCTCAACGGCTGCACGGTTGCAGTGCTGTCTGCATGCCTGAAGCTTGCCGACTGTGGCGGGCATCACATTTTTTTTTGGAAAACATTCTGAAAGCAGAGACAGTCAATGCAAAACACCACGCAAAAACCGCCAGGCTTGCCGTCATTGTTTCTGTGACTTGAATCGACAAAATAAATTGTACACGAGTTGCAATTTCAGACACTCAAAGGGAAACTTTAGCTAACGATTAAGGGGATATGTAAAATATTTTTCGGGATAGTGGGAAATGATACCCAGCCCCGGGTATGTCTTTTTCTGCATCTTTTGTGCCCCCTTTCAGGGTGTTATATTGACAGGACCTCATTGCCCCCTCAATACAAAATGTCCAATCGAATGTCGCGTTCTTTGTCCAAACCACGGGGTAAAAGCCCACCCCAACGTTAGCTCCTACTGCCTGGAGCTTCTCGAGCCTACCCGCACGCCTTCCGTCGCTGATCGATCGGGGCCTTTACAACCTCTTCCATCCCCTCGTTCTACCCTGTTTGCCACGATCAGTTCCACAACCCGCTCCGAGGAACCAGGGGCTTCATTATGTGTTTTCTGTCAGGGCTTGCTGCTGCCCGGGGGCCTTGTACGTATCCATTAGTTTTTAATTTTACGCTTTTGGCCGTGCAAAGGATGCTGGTACACCCCCCCCCGGTGACAGTAAATTGTCCAGCGGTAATCTGTAATCTTACACTCCTCACTTTCCCTTCTCCAACTGCTCATGTGACACAAACATGAACTCAATGGTCAGGAACGCCAGTCCCCGTGGAGATTAACTGTTGGAACGGAGCCAGTTGGTTTAAAGATCACACCCACTCCTTCAAACACACAACTCCAAGTTAGACGCTGACTGCAACTCGCGAGGTAACAGTTCATCTCTCTCCCTCTCTCCCTCCCTCCCTCCCTCTCCCTCTCCCTCTTCCTCTTCCCCTCTCTCATACCGACTACAATGGAGTTTGGACCTTTACTGTTGGAAGTTTGTGAGTCAGTATCTGACCCGATATGGGATAGTCTAACACAGCGAGATGTGGGAGCTCGGATAGATTACCAGCCAGGTGTTTACAGACAATTCAGAACTTCCTTGGATACTGCATGGGAGTGAGGGAGACGAGAGCCTCTCAGTCACTGTGGGTGAGGGTCAGGGGGGAGTGAGGGAGATGGGAGCCTCTCGGTCACTGTGGGTGAGGGTCAGTGAGGGAATGAGGGAGACGGGAGCCTCTCGGTCACTGTGGGTGAGGGTCAGTGGGGAGTGAGGGAGACGGGAGCCTCTCGGTCACTGTGAGGGAGGGTCAGTGGGGAGTGAGGGAGACGGGAGGCTCTCGGACACTGTGGGTGAGGGTCAGTGGGGAGTGAGGGAGACGAGAGCCTCTCAGTCACTGTGGGTGAGGGTCAGTGGGGAGTGAGGGAGACGGGATCCTCTCGGTCACTGTGAGGGAGGGTCAGTGGGGAGTGAGGGAGATGGGAGCCTCTCGGTCACTCTGGGTGAGGGTCAGTGGGGAGTGAGGGAGATGGGAGCCTCTCGGTCACTGTGAGGGAGGGTCAGTAGATATTTGAAGTGAATTAACATGTGGATCCCCATTTACAGGAGGTTTGGAAGATGGCGCTGAATTATCACCCTGAGATTGAGGATGTTAAACCTGGGAGGCCGCAGCTAAAACATGTCCAAGGTGTGGCTTTCCCTGATTGGGTGGCTGATAACTGGCAGCAGGTACAACAGTTCCAGGCGAAACCGGGAGACCTTCTCATAGCAACATATCCTAAAGCAGGTGAGTGAGTGAGGGAGAGGGCCAAGGCCCCACGGTGCAGGGAGAGGGCCCAGGCCCCGGGGGGCAGGGAGAGGGCCCAGGCCCCACGGTGCAGGGAGAGGGCCCAGGCCCCGCGGCACAGGGATAGGGCCCAGGCCCCACCGTGCAGGGAGAGGGCCCAGGGCCCCACGGTGCAGGGAGAGGGCCCAGGCCCCGTGGTGCAGGGACAGGGCCCGGGCCCCACGGTGCAGGAAGAGGGCCCGGGCCCCACGGTGCAGGGAGAGGGCCCGGGCCCCACGGTGCAGGGAGAGGGCCCGGGCCCCACCGTGCAGGGAGAGGGCCCGGGCCCCCTGGTGCATTGAGAGGGCCCAGGCCCCGCGGTGCAGGGAGGGGGCCCAGGCCCCGGGGGGCAGGGAGAGGGCCCAGGCCCCGCGGCACAGGGAGAGGGCCCAGGCCCCCTGGTGCATTGAGAGGGCCCGGGCCCCCTGGTGCATTGAGAGGGCCCAGGCCCCGGGGGGCAGGGAGAGGGCCCAGGCCCCACGGTGCAGGGAGAGGGCACAGGCCCCACGGTGCAGGGAGAGGGCACAGGCCCCACGGTGCAGGGAGAGTGCCCGGGCACCACCGTGCAGGGAGAGGAACCAGGCCCCGTGGTGCAGGGAGAGGAACCAGGCCCCGTGGTGCAGGGAGAGGGCCCTGGCCCCACGGTGCAGGGAGAGGGCCCAGGCCCCATGGTGCAGGGAGAGGGCCTTGGCCCCATGGTGCATTGAGAGGGCCCGGGTCCCACGGTGCAGGGAGAGTGCCCAGGCCCCGCGGTGCAGGGAGAGGAACCAGGCCCCGTGGTGCAGGGAGAGGGCCCTGGCCCCACGGTGCAGGGAGAGGGCCCAGGCCTCACGGTGCAGGGAGAGGGCCAAGGCCTTATGGTGCAGGGAGAGGGCCCAGGCCCCACGGTAAAGGGAGCGGGCCCAGGCCCCACTGTGCAGGGAGAGGGCCCAGGCCTCACGGTGCAGGGAGAGGGCCCAAGCCCCACCGTGTCGGGGGAGGGCCCAGTCCCCGCGGTGTCTTTCTGTCTCTGTCTCTCTCTCTCTGTCTGTCTCTCTCTCTCTCTCGCTGTCTCTTTCTCTCTCTCTCTCACTGTCTCTTTCTCTCTCTCTCTCACTGTCTCTTTCTCTCTATCTGTCTCTCCGTTTCTTTCTCGCTATCCGTCTCTCTCTCTCCCCGTGTCTCTCTCTCTCCGTGTCTCTCTCTCTCCGTGTCTCCGTCTCTCTCTGTCTGTGTGTGTCTCTCTCTGTCTGTGTGTGTCTCTCTCTCTCTCCGTCTCTCTCTCTCTGTCCCTCTCTGTCCCTCTCTCTCTGTCCCCCTCTCTCTCTCTCTGTCCCTCTCTCTCTCTCTCTCTGTCCCTCTCTCTCTCTCTCTCTCTGTCCCTCTCTCTCTCTCTCTCTCTGTCCCTCTCTCTCGCTGTGTCTGTCTGTCTGTCTCTCGTGCTCGTTCTCTGTTTCTCTCTTTGAGCTTGTCTGCCGGGATCTCTCTCCCCTGTCATCTCTCTCCTGTGAGTTCTCTCCCCTGTGAACTCTCTCTCCCTTGTCATCTCTCTCTCCCCTGTCATCTCTCTCTCCCCTGTCATCTCTCTCCTCTGTGATCTTCCCCTTGTCATCTCTTTCTCTCCCCTGTGATTTCTCTCCCCTGTGAACTCTCTCTCCCCTGTGAACTCTCTCTCCCCTGTCATCTCTCCCTCCCCCCGTGATCTCTCTCCGCCCTCTGATCTCTCCGCCCCCTGATCTCTCCGCCCCCTGATCTCTCTGCCCCCTGATCTCTCCGCCCCCTGCGATCTCTCTCCCCCTCTGATCTCTCTCCACCTCTGATCTCTCTCCCCCTCTGATCTCTCTCTCCCTGCGATCTCTCTCTCCCTGCGATCTCTCTCTCCCTGCGATCTCTCTCTCCCTGCGATCTCTCTCTCCCTGCGATCTCTCTCCCCCTGCGATCTCTCTCCCCTGCGATCTCTCTCCCCTGCGATCTCTCTCCCCTGCGATCTCTCTCCCCTGCGATCTCTCTCCCCTGCGATCTCTCTCCCCTGCGATCTCTCTCCCTGCGATCTCTCTCCCTGCGATCCCTCTCCCTGCGATCCCTCTCCCTCTGATCCCTCTCCCTCTGATCTCTCTCCCCTGCGATCTCTCTCCCCTGCGATCTCTCTCCCCTGCGATCTCTCTCCCCTGCGATCTCTCTCCCCTGCGATCTCTCTCCCTGCGATCTCTCTCCCTGCGATCTCTCTCCCTGCGATCCCTCTCCCTGCGATCTCTCTCCCTCTGATCCCTCTCCCTCTGATCTCTCTCCCCTGCGATCTCTCTCCCCTGCGATCTCTCTCCCCTGCGATCTCTCTCCCCTGCGATCTCTCTCCCCTGCGATCTCTCTCCCTGCGATCTCTCTCCCTGCGATCCCTCTCCCTGCGATCCCTCTCCCTGCGATCCCTCTCCCTGCGATCCCTCTCCCTCTGATCCCTCTCCCTCTGATCCCTCTCCCTCAGATCCCTCTCCCTCTGATCCCTCTCCCCCGCGATCTCTCTCCCCCGCGATCTCTCTCCCCCGCGATCTCTCTCCCCCGCGATCTCTCTCCCCCGCGATCTCTCTCCCCCGCGATCTCTCTCCCCCGCGATCTCTCTCCCCCGCGATCTCTCTCTCCCTCTGATCTCTCTCTCCCTCTGATCTCTCTCTCCCTCTGATCTCTCTCTCCCTCTGATCTCTCTCTCCCTGCGATCTCTCTCTCCCTGCGATCTCTCTCTCCCTGCGATCTCTCTCTCCCTGCGATCTCTCTCTCCCTCTGATCTCTCTCTCCCTGTGATCTCTCTCTCCCTGCGATCTCTCTCTCCCTGCGATCTCTCTCTCCCTGCGATCTCTCTCTCCCTGTGATCTCTCTCTCCCTGTGATCTCTCTCTCCCTGTGATCTCTCTCTCTCCCTGTGATCTCTCTCTCCCTGTGATCTCTCTCTCCCTGTGATCTCTCTCTCCCTGTGATCTCTCTCTCCCTGTGATCTCTCTCTCCCTCTGATCTCTCTCTCCCTGTGATCTCTCTCTCCCTGTGATCTCTCTCTCCCTGTGATCTCTCTCTCCCTCTGATCTCTCTCTCTCTCTCTCTCCCTGTGATCTCTCTCTCCCTCTGCTCTCTCTCTCCCTGTGATCTCTCTCTCCCTGTGATCTCTCTCTCCCTGTGATCTCTCTCTCTCCCTGTGATCTCTCTCTCCCTGTGATCTCTCTCTCCCTGTGATCTCTCTCTCCCTGTGATCTCTCTCTCTCCCTGTGATCTCTCTCTCTCTCTCTCTCTCTCCCTGTGATCTCTCTCTCCCTGTGATCTCTCTCTCTCTGATCTCTCTCTCCCTGTGATCTCTCTCTCCCTGTGATCTCTCTCTCCCTGTGATCTCTCTCTCCCTGTGATCTCTCTCTCCCTGTGATCTCTCTCTCCCTGTGATCTCTCTCTCCCTGTGATCTCTCTCTCTCCTGTGATCTCTCTCTCCCCCGCGATCTCTCTCCCCCGCGATCTCTCTCCCCCGCGATCTCTCTCCCCCGCGATCTCTCTCCCCCGCGATCTCTCTCCCCCGCGATCTCTCTCCCCCGCGATCTCTCTCCCCCGCGATCTCTCTCCCCCGCGATCTCTCTCCCCCGCGATCTCTCTCCCCCGCGATCTCTCTCTCCCTCTGATCTCTCTCTCCCTCTGATCTCTCTCTCTCCTCTGATCTCTCTCTCTCCTCTGATCTCTCTCTCTCCTCTGATGTCTCTCTCTCCTCTGATCTCTCTCTCTCCTCTGATCTCTCTCTCCCTGTGATCTCTCTCTCCCTGTGATCTCTCTCTCCCTGTGATCTCTCTCTCCCTGTGATCTCTCTCTCCCTGTGATCTCTCTCTCCCTGTGATCTCTCTCTCCCTGTGATCTCTCTCTCCTGTGATCTCTCTCTCCCTGTGATCTCTCTCTCCCTGTGATCTCTCTCCCCTGCGATCTCTCTCCCCTGCGATCTCTCTCTCCCTGCGATCTCTCTCTCCCTGCGATCTCTCTCTCCCTGCGATCTCTCTCTCCCTGCGATCTCTCTCTCCCTGCGATCTCTCTCTCCCTGCGATCTCTCTCTCCCTGCGATCTCTCTCTCCCTGCGATCTCTCTCTCCCTGTGATCTCTCTCTCCCTGTGATCTCTCTCTCCCTGTGATCTCTCTCTCCCTGTGATCTCTCTCTCCCTCTGATCTCTCTCTCCCTGTGTTCTCTCTCTCCCTGTGATCTCTCTCTCCCTGCGATCTCTCTCTCCCTGTGATCTCTCTCTCTGATCTCTCTCTCCCTGTGATCTCTCTCTCCCTGTGATCTCTCTCTCCCTGTGATCTCTCTCTCCCTGTGATCTCTCTCTCCCTGTGATCTCTCTCTCCCTGTGATCTCTCTCTCCCTGCGATCTCTCTCTCTGATCTCTCTCTCCCTGTGATCTCTCTCTCCCTGTGATCTCTCTCTCCCTGTGATCTCTCTCTCCCTGTGATCTCTCTCTCCCTGTGATCTCTCTCTCCCTGTGATCTCTCTCTCCCTGTGATCTCTCTCTCCCTGTGATCTCTCTCTCCCTGTGATCTCTCTCTCTGATCTCTCTCTCCCTGCGATCTCTCTCTCCCTGTGATCTCTCTCTCTGATCTCTCTCTCCCTGTGATCTCTCTCTCCCTGTGATCTCTCTCTCCCTGTGATCTCTCTCTCCCTGTGATCTCTCTCTCCCTGCGATCTCTCTCTCCCTGTGATCTCTCTCTCTGATCTCTCTCTCCCTGTGATCTCTCTCTCCCTGTGATCTCTCTCTCCCTGTGATCTCTCTCTCCCTGTGATCTCTCTCTCCCTGTGATCTCTCTCTCCCTGTGATCTCTCTCTCCCTGCGATCTCTCTCTCCCTGCGATCTCTCTCTCTCCCTGTGATCTCTCTCTCCCTGTGATCTCTCTCTCTCTCTCTCTCTCTCCCTGTGATCTCTCTCTCCCTCTGATCTCTCTCTCCCTGTGATCTCTCTCTCCCTGTGATCTCTCTCTCTCTCTCTCTCTCTCCCTGTGATCTCTCTCTCCCTCTGATCTCTCTCTCCCTGTGATCTCTCTCTCCCTGTGATCTCTCTCTCCCTGTGATCTCTCTCTCTCCCTGTGATCTCTCTCTCTCCCTGTGATCTCTCTCTCCCTGTGATCTCTCTCTCCCTCTGATCTCTCTCTCTCTCTCTCTCCCTGTGATCTCTCTCTCCCTCTGATCTCTCTCTCCCTGTGATCTCTCTCTCCCTGTGATCTCTCTCTCCCTGTGATCTCTCTCTCTCCCTGTGATCTCTCTCTCCCTGTGATCTCTCTCTCCCTGTGATCTCTCTCTCCCTGTGATCTCTCTCTCCCTGTGATCTCTCTCTCCCTCTGATCTCTCTCTCCCTGTGATCTCTCTCTCCCTGTGATCTCTCTCTCCCTGTGATCTCTCTCTCCCTCTGATCTCTCTCTCTCTCTCTCTCCCTGTGATCTCTCTCTCCCTCTGATCTCTCTCTCCCTGTGATCTCTCTCTCCCTGTGATCTCTCTCTCCCTGTGATCTCTCTCTCTCCCTGTGATCTCTCTCTCCCTGTGATCTCTCTCTCCCTGTGATCTCTCTCTCCCTGTGATCTCTCTCTCTCCCTGTGATCTCTCTCTCTCTCTCTCTCTCTCCCTGTGATCTCTCTCTCCCTGTGATCTCTCTCTCTCTGATCTCTCTCTCCCTGTGATCTCTCTCTCCCTGTGATCTCTCTCTCCCTGTGATCTCTCTCTCCCTGTGATCTCTCTCTCTCTCTCTCTCTCTCCCTGTGATCTCTCTCTCCCTGTGATCTCTCTCTCTCTGATCTCTCTCTCCCTGTGATCTCTCTCTCCCTGTGATCTCTCTCTCCCTGTGATCTCTCTCTCTCTGATCTCTCTCTCCCTGTGATCTCTCTCTCCCTGTGATCTCTCTCTCCCTCTGATCTCTCTCTCCCTGTGATCTCTCTCTCCCTGTGATCTCTCTCTCTCTCTCTCTCTCTCCCTGTGATCTCTCTCTCCCTGTGATCTCTCTCTCTCTGATCTCTCTCTCCCTGTGATCTCTCTCTCCCTGTGATCTCTCTCTCCCTGTGATCTCTCTCTCCCTGTGATCTCTCTCTCCCTGTGATCTCTCTCTCTCTGATCTCTCTCTCCCTGTGATCTCTCTCTCCTGTGATCTCTCTCTCCTGTGATCTCTCTCTCTGATCTCTCTCTCCCTGTGATCTCTCTCTCCCTGTGATCTCTCTCTCCCTGTGATCTCTCTCTCCCTGTGATCTCTCTCTCCCTGCGATCTCTCTCTCCCTGTGATCTCTCTCTCCCTGTGATCTCTCTCTCTCCTGTGATCTCTCTCTCCCTCTGATCTCTCTCTCTCTGTGATCTCTCTCCCTGTGATCTCTCTCTCTCTCTCTCCCTGTGATCTCTCTCTCCCTCTGATCTCTCTCTCCCTCTGATCTCTCTCTCCCTGTGATCTCTCTCTCTCCTGTGATCTCTCTCTCTGTGATCTCTCTCCCTGTGATCTCTCTCTCTCTCTCTCCCTGTGATCTCTCTCTCCCTGTGATCTCTCTCTCTCTCTGATCTCTCTCTCCCTGTGATCTCTCTCTCCCTGTGATCTCTCTCTCTCTCTCTCCCTGTGATCTCTCTCTCCCTGTGATCTCTCTCTCCCTCTGATCTCTCTCTCCCTGTGATCTCTCTCTCTCCTGTGATCTCTCTCTCCCTCTGATCTCTCTCTCCCTGTGATCTCTCTCTCTCTCTCTCCCTGTGATCTCTCTCTCCCTGTGATCTCTCTCTCTCTCTCTCCCTGTGATCTCTCTCTCCCTGTGATCTCTCTCTCCCTGTGATCTCTCTCTCCCTCTGATCTCTCTCTCCCTCTGATCTCTCTCTCTCCTGTGATCTCTCTCTCCCTCTGATCTCTCTCTCTCTCTGATCTCTCTCTCCCTCTGATCTCTCTCTCCCTGTGATCTCTCTCTCTCTCTCTCCCTGTGATCTCTCTCTCCCTGTGATCTCTCTCTCCCTCTGATCTCTCTCTCCCTGTGATCTCTCTCTCTCCTGTGATCTCTCTCTCCCTGTGATCTCTCTCTCTCTCTGATCTCTCTCTCCCTGTGATCTCTCTCTCCCTGTGATCTCTCTCTCTCTCTCTCCCTGTGATCTCTCTCTCCCTGTGATCTCTCTCTCCCTGTCATCTCTCTCTCCCTCTGATCTCTCTCTCCCTCTGATCTCTCTCTCCCTGTGATCTCTCTCTCTCCTGTGATCTCTCTCTCCCTCTGATCTCTCTCTCTCTCTGATCTCTCTCTCCCTGTGATCTCTCTCTCCCTGTGATCTCTCTCTCTCTCTCTCCCTGTGATCTCTCTCTCCCTGTGATCTCTCTCTCTCTGATCTCTCTCTCTCTGATCTCTCTCTCTCCCTGTGATCTCTCTCTCTCTCTGATCTCTCTCTCTCTCTCTCTACAGGCACCACTTGGATACAGCAGATTGTGGATCTTATTAATTGTAACGGTGATGTGGAGATGTGTAACCGAGCCCCCATCCACCATCGGATTCCATTCCTCGAATTCTTTGCCTATGGCTCATCCGGTGAGAATCTTCAACAAATAACACCTTTGGTGACCCGTACCCCGGGGAGAGTCAGTGCTCGTGGGGGACCCGTACCCCGGGGAGAGTCGGTGTCTGTGGGGGATCCGTACCCCGGGGAGAGTCGGTGTTGGTGGGGGACCCGTACCCCGGGGAGAGTCGGTGCCCATGGGGGAACCATACCCCGGGGAGAGTCGGTGCCCGTGGGAGACCCGTACCCCGGGGAGAGTCGGTGTCTGTGGGGGACCCGTACCCCGGGGAGAGTCGGTGTCTGTGGGGGACCCGTACCCCGGGGAGAGTCAGTGTCCGTGGGGACCCGTACCCCGGGGAGAGTCAGTGCTCATGGGGGAACCATACCCCGGGGAGAGTCAGTGCACATGGGGGAACCATACCCCGGGGAGAGTCAGTGCTCATGGGGGAACCATACCCCGGGGAGAGTCAGTGCACATGGGGGAACCATACCCCGGGGAGAGTCAGTGCTCATGGGGGAACCATACCCCGGGGAGAGTCAGTGCACATGGGGGAAC
>NW_027140838.1:0-2500 GCF_036365525.1 Heterodontus francisci | reverse complement strand
ATACAGGGAGGTGTGGAGTAACAAGCCACCTGAAAGGGAGGAGGAAGGAGATTCAATAGTGACTTTAAAAAGGGGGAAATCGGAGAAATACTGGAAAGGGGGAAAATTTACAGGGAAAAGGGGAGGTGGGCATTCGTGCCGCACAAGTACCAGGCAATGACCATCTCCAACAAGAGAGAATCTAACCATCTCCCCTTGACATTCAATGGCATTACCATCGCTGAATCCCCCACTATCAACATCCTGGGGGTTACCATTGACCAGAAACTGAACTGGAGTAGCCATATAAATACTGTGACTACAAGAGCAGGTCAGAGGCTGGGAATTCTGTGGTGAGTAACTCACCTCCTGACTCCCCAAAGCCTGTCCACCATCTACAAGGCACAAGTCAGGAGTGTGATGGAATACTCTCCACTTGCCTGGATGGGTGCAGCTCCAACAACACTCAGGAAGCTCGACACCATCCAGGACAAAGCAGCCTGCTTGATTGGCACCCCATCCACAAACATTCACTCCCTCCACCACCGACACACAGTGACAGCAATGTGTACCATCTACAAGATGCACTGCAGCTATGCACCAAGGCTCCTTAGATACAGGGCGAGGGGAAGGGAGGGGATGAGGTTAGTTCCACAGGCATCTACCTCTTTAACTGTACTTACATTGTCTCTCTTTCTCTCTGTCACTGTCTCTATCTGTCTCTCTCACACACTCTCTATCACTCTCGCTCACTGTCTCTCTGTCGCTCTCGCTCTCTCTCTGCCTCTCTCGCTCTCTCTCTGCCTCTCTCTGTCTCTCTCTCTCGCTCTCTCTGTCTCTCTCTCTCGCTCTTTGTCTCTGTCTCTCTCTCACTCTGTCTCTCTCTCACTCTGTCTCTCTCGCTCTTTCCCAGGTGAGGTTGGAGACTGGAAAAATCATTTTACCATCGCTCAGAATGAAGCTTTCGTTGAACATTACGAGAGAGAGATGGCAGAAAGTTCACTGAAGTTTCGTGAAGTTCTGTAACAAATCTGAGTCATAAAACAGCACGGAAAAATCAAAATTAAACCTCTTTAACCATCAAACAAAGTCTTGAAGACAAATTATTTCACAACAGGTCTGGTCAATCACTGAAACAGTCCTCGGGGGCAACTGAGAGACACCAGTCAGTGTACAGATATCATCCTGACAGAGAGGGACTGAGAGACACCAGTCAGTGTACAGATATCACCCTGAGAGAGAGGGACTGAGAGACACCAGTCAGTGTACAGATATCACCCTGAGAGAGAAGGGACTGAGAGACACCAGTCAGTGTACAGATATCACCCTGAGAGAGAGGGACTGAGAGACACCAGTCAGTGTACAGATATCATCCTGACAGAGAGGGACTGAGAGACACCAGTCAGTGTACAGATATCACCCTGAGAGAGAGGGACTGAGAGACACCAGTCAGTGTACAGATATCACCCTGAGAGAGAGGGACTGAGAGACACCAGTCAGTGTACAGATATCACCCTGAGAGAGAGGGACTGAGAGACACCAGTCAGTGTACAGATATCACCCTGAGAGAGAGGGACTGAGAGACACCAGTCAGTGTACAGATATCACCCTGAGAGAGAGGGACTGAGAGACACCAGTCAGTGTACAGATATCATCCTGACAGAGAGGGACTGAGAGACACCAGTCAGTGTACAGATATCATCCTGACAGAGAGGGACTGAGAGACACCAGTCAGTGTACAGATATCACCCTGAGAGAGAGAGACTGAGAGACACCAGTCAGTGTACAGATATCACCCTGAGAGAGAGGGACTGAGAGACACCAGTCAGTGTACAGATATCACCCTGAGAGAGAGGGACTGAGAGACACCAGTCAGTGTACAGATATCACCCTGAGAGAGAGGACTGAGAGACACCAGTCAGTGTACAGATATCACCCTGAGAGAGAGGGGACTGAGAGACACCAGTCAGTGTACAGATATCACCCTGAGAGAGAGGGACTGAGAGACACCAGTCAGTGTACAGATATCACCCTGAGAGAGAGGGACTGAGAGACACCAGTCAGTGTACAGATATCACCCTGAGAGAGAGGGACTGAGAGACACCAGTCAGTGTACAGATATCACCCTGAGAGAGAGGGACTGAGAGACACCAGTCAGTGTACAGATATCACCCTGAGAGAGAGGGACTGAGAGACACCAGTCAGTGTACAGATATCACCCTGAGAGAGAGGGACTGAGAGACACCAGTCAGTGTACAGATATCACCCTGAGAGAGAGGGACTGAGAGACACCAGTCAGTGTACAGATATCACCCTGAGAGAGAGGGGACTGAGAGACACCAGTCAGTGTACAGATATCACCCTGAGAGAGGGACTGAGAGACACCAGTCAGTGTACAGATATCACCCTGAGAGAGGAGGGACTGAGAGACACCAGTCAGTGTACAGATATCACCCTGAGAGAGAGGGACTGAGAGACACCAGTCAGTGTACAGATATCACCCTGAGAGAGAGGGGACTGA
>NW_027140837.1:470000-496552 GCF_036365525.1 Heterodontus francisci | reverse complement strand
TCTCTCTCTCTTTAGGTGTTTTGTGCTGCTGTCTCTCTCTCTCTCTCTCTCACTCTCTCGGTGTTTTGTGCTGCTGTCTCTCTCTCTCTCTCTCTCTCGGTATTTTGTGCTGCTGTCTCTCTCTCTCTCACTCTTTCGGTGTTTTGTGCTGCTGTCTCTCTCTCTCTCTCGGTGTTTTGTGCTGCTGTCTCTCTCTCTCTCTCTAGGTGTTTTGTGCTGCTGTCTCTCTCTCTCTCTCTATCTTTCGGTGTTTTGTGCTGCTGTCTCTCTCTCTCTCTCTCTCTCGGTGTTTTGTGCTGCTGTCTCTCTCTCTCTCTCTCTCGGTGTTTTGTGCTGCTGTCTCTCTCTCTCTCTCTCTCTCGGTGTTTTGTGCTGCTGTCTCTCTCTCTCTCTCTCGGTATTTTGTGCTGCTGTCTCTCTCTCTCTCTCGGTGTTTTGTGCTGCTGTCTCTCTCTCTCTCTCTCTCTCGGTGTTTTGTGCTGCTGTCTCTCTCTCTATCTTTCGCTATTTTGTGCTGCTCTCTCTCTCCCTCTCTCTCTCTCTCTCGGTGGTTTGTGCTGCTGTCTCTCTCTCTCTCTCTCTCTCGGTGTTTTGTGCTGCTGTCTCTCTCACTCTCACTCTCTCTCGGTGTTTTGTGCTGCTGTCTCTCTCACTCTCTCTCTCTCTCGGTATTTTGTGCTGCTGTCTCTCTCTCTCTCTCGGTGTTTTGTGCTGCTGTCTCTCTCTCTCTCTCTCGGTGTTTTGTGCTGCTGTCTCTCTCTCTATCTTTCGCTATTTTGTGCTGCTCTCTCTCTCTCTCTCTCTCTCGGTGTTTTGTGCTGCTGTCTCTCTCTCTCTCTCTCTCGGTGTTTTGTGCTGCTGTCTCTCTCTCTCTCTCTCTCTCTCGGTATTTTGTGCTGCTGTCTCTCTCTCTCTCTCTCTCCCTCTCGGTATTTTGTGCTGCTGTCTCTCTCTCTCTCTCTCTCTCTCTCTCGGTATTTTGTGCTGCTGTCTCTCTCTCTCTCTCTCTCTCTCGGTATTTTGTGCTGCTGTCTTTCTCTCTCTCTCTCCCTCTCGGTATTTTGGGCTGCTGTCTCTCTCTCTCTCTCTCTCTTGGTATTTTGTGCTGCTGTCTCTCTCTCTCTCTCTCTCGGTATTTTGTGCTGCTGTCTCTCTCTCTCTCTCTTTAGGTGCTTTGTGCTGCTGTCTCTCTCTCTCTCTCTCTCACTCTCTCGGTGTTTTGTGCTGCTGTCTCTCTCTCTCCCTCTCGGTATTTTGTGCTGCTGTCTCTCTCTCTCTCTCTCTCTCTCTCGGTATTTTGTGCTGCTCTCTCTCTCTCTCTCTCTCCCTCTCGGTATTTTGTGCTGCTGTCTCTCTCTCTCTCTCTCCCTCTCGGTATTTTGTGCTGCTCTCTCTCTCTCTCTCTCTCTCGGTATTTTGTGCTGCTGTCTCTCTCTCTCTCTCTCTCGGTATTTTGTGCTGCTGTCTCTCTCTCTCTCTCTCTCTCGGTATTTTGTGCTGCTGTCTCTCTCTCTCTCTCTCTCTCGGTGTTTTGTGCTGCTGTCTCTCTCTCTCTCTCCCTCTCGGTATTTTGTGCTGCTGTCTCTCTCTCTCTCTCGGTATTTTTTGCTGCTGTCTCTCTCTCTCTCTCTCTCCCTCTCGGTATTTTGTGCTGCTGTCTCTCTCTCTCTCTCTCTCTCTCTCTCGGTATTTTGTGCTGCTGTCTCTCTCTCTCTCTCTCTCTCCCTCTCGGTATTTTGTGCTGCTGTCTCTCTCTCTCCCTCTAGGTATTTTGTGCTGCTGTCTCTCTCTCTCCCTCTCGGTATTTTGTGCTGCTGTCTCTCTCTCTCTCTCTCTCCCTCTCGGTATTTTGTGCTGCTGTCTCTCTCTCTCTCTCTCGGTATTTTGGTCTGCTGTCTCTCTCTCTCTCTCTCTCTAGGTATTTTGTGCTGCTGTCTCTCTCTCTCTCTCTCGGTGTTTTGTGCTGCTGTCTCTCACTCTCTCTCTCGGTGTTTTGGGCTGCTGTCTCCCTCTCTCTCTCTCTCGGTATTTTGTGCTGCTGTCTCTCTCTCTCTCTCTCCCTTTCGGTATTTTGGGCTGCTGTCTCTCTCTCTCTCTCTCTCTCGGTATTTTGTGCTGCTGTCTTTCTCTCTCTCTCTCTCGGTATTTTGTGCTGCTGTCTCTCTCTCTCTCTCTCTTTAGGTGTTTTGTGCTGCTGTCTCTCTCTCTCTCTCTCTCTCTCTCTTTCTCTCTCTCTCTCTCTCGGTGTTTTGGGCTGCTTTCTCTCTCTCTCTCTCTCTCGGTGTTTTGTGCTGCTGTCTCTCTCTTTCTCGGTGTTTTCTGCTGCTGTCTCTCTCTCTCTCTCTCCCTCTCGGTATTTTGTGCTGCTGTCTCTCTCTCTCTCTCGGTATTTTGTGCTGCTGTCTCTCTCTCTCTCTCTCTCACTCTCGGTATTTTGTGCTGCTGTCTCTCTCTCTCTCTCTCCCTCTCGGTATTTTGTGCTGCTGTCTCTCTCTCTCTCTCTCCCTCTCGGTATTTTATGCTGCTCTCTCTCTCTCTCTCTCTCTCTCGGTATTTTGTGCTGCTGTCTCTCTCTCTCTCTCTCTCGGTATTTTGTGCTGCTGTCTCTCTCTCTCTCTCTCTCGGTATTTTGTGCTGCTGTCTCTCTCTCTCTCTCTCTCGGTGTTTTGTGCTGCTGTCTCTCTCTCTCTCTCCCTCTCGGTATTTTGTGCTGCTGTCTCTCTCTCTCTCTCTCTCTCTCTCTCTCTCGGTATTTTTTGCTGCTGTCTCTCTCTCTCTCTCTCTCCCTCGCGGTATTTTGTGCTGCTGTCTCTCTCTCTCTCTCTCTCTCTCGGTATTTTGTGCTGCTGTCTCTCTCTCTCTCTCTCTCCCTCTCGGTATTTTGTGCTGCTGTCTCTCTCTCTCCCTCTCGGTATTTTGTGCTGCTGTCTCTCTCTCTCTCTCTCCCTCTCGGTATTTTGTGCTGCTGTCTCTCTCTCTCTCTCTCTCGGTATTTTGGTCTGCTGTCTCTCTCTCTCTCTCTCTCTAGGTATTTTGTGCTGCTGTCTCTCTCTCTCTCTCTCGGTGTTTTGTGCTGCTGTCTCTCTCTCTCTCTCGGTGTTTTGGGCTGCTGTCTCCCTCTCTCTCTCTCTCGGTATTTTGTGCTGCTGTCTCTCTCTCTCTCTCTCCCTCTCGGTATTTTGGGCTGCTGTCTCTCTCTCTCTCTCTCTCTCGGTATTTTGTGCTGCTGTCTTTCTCTCTCTCTCTCTCGGTATTTTGTGCTGCTGTCTCTCTCTCTCTCTCTCTCTTTAGGTGTTTTGTGCTGCTGTCTCTCTCTCTCTCTCTCTCTCTCTCACTCTCTCGGTGTTTTGTGCTGCTGTCTCTCTCTCTCTCTCTCTCTCGGTATTTTGTGCTGCTGTCTCTCTCTCTCTCACTCTTTCGGTGTTTTGTGCTGCTGTCTCTCTCTCTCTCTCGGTGTTTTGTGCTGCTGTCTCTCTCTCTCTCTCTAGGTGTTTTGTGCTGCTGTCTCTCTCTCTCTCTCTATCTTTCGGTGTTTTGTGCTGCTGTCTCTCTCTCTCTCTCTCTCTCTCTCGGTGTTTTGTGCTGCTGTCTCTCTCTCTCTCTCTCTCGGTGTTTTGTGCTGCTGTCTCTCTCTCTCTCTCTCTCTCGGTGTTTTGTGCTGCTGTCTCTCTCTCTCTCTCTCGGTATTTTGTGCTGCTGTCTCTCTCTCTCTCTCGGTGTTTTGTGCTGCTGTCTGTCTCTCTCTCTCTCTCTCGGTGTTTTGTGCTGCTGTCTCTCTCTCTATCTTTCGCTATTTTGTGCTGCTCTCTCTCTCCCTCTCTCTCTCTCTCTCGGTGGTTTGTGCTGCTGTCTCTCTCTCTCTCTCTCTCTCGGTGTTTTGTGCTGCTGTCTCTCTCTCTCTCTCTCTCTCTCGGTATTTTGTGCTGCTGTCTCTCTCTCTCTCTCTCTCCCTCTCGGTATTTTGTGCTGCTGTCTCTCTCTCTCTCTCTCTCCCTCTCGTTATTTTGTGCTGCTGTCTCTCTCTCTCTCTCTCTCTCGGTATTTTGTGCTGCTGTCTCGCTCTCTCTCTCTCCCTCTCGGTATTTTGTGCTGCGGTCTCTCTCTCTCTCTCGGTATTTTGTGCTGCTGTCTTTCTCTCTCTCTCTCCCTCTCGGTATTTTGGGCTGCTGTCTCTCTCTCTCTCTTGGTATTTTGTGCTGCTGTCTCTCTCTCTCTCTCTCTCTCGGTGTTTTGTGCTGCTGTCTCTCTCTCTCTCTCTCTCTTTAGGTGTTTTGTGCTGCTGTCTCTCTCTCTCTCTCTCTCTCGGTATTTTGTGCTGCTGTCTCTCTCTCTCTCACTCTTTCGGTGTTTTGTGCTGCTGTCTCTCTCTCTCTCTCTCTCGGTATTTTGTGCTGCTGTCTCTCTCTCTCTCTCTCTCTCGGTGTTTTGTGCTGCTGTCTCTCTCTCTCTCTCTCTCGCTGTTTTGTGCTGCTGTCTCTCTCTCTCCCTCTCTCGCTGTTTTGTGCTGCTGTCTCTCTCTCTCTCTCTCTTCCTCTCGGTATTTTGTGCTGCTGTCTCTCTCTCTCTCTCTCGGTGTTTTGGTCTGCTGTCTCTCTCTCTCTCTCTCTCACTCGGTATTTTGTGCTGCTGTCTCTCTCTCTCTCTCTCGGTGTTTTGTGCTGCTGTCTCTCTCTCTCTCTCTCGGTGTTTTGGGCTGCTTTCTCTCTCTCTCTCTCGGTATTTTGTGCTGCTGTCTCTCTCTCTCTCTCTCGGTGTTTTGTGCTGCTGTCTCTCTCTCTCTCTCTCTCTCCCTCTCGGTATTTTGTGCTGCTGTCTCTCTCTCTCCCTCTCGGTATTTTGTGCTGCTGTCTCTCTCTCTCTCTCTCCCTCTCGGTATTTTGTGCTGCTGTCTCTCTCTCTCTCTCTCTCGGTATTTTGGTCTGCTGTCTCTCTCTCTCTCTCTCGCTAGGTATTTTGTGCTGCTGTCTCTCTCTCTCTCTCTCGGTGTTTTGTGCTGCTGTCTCTCTCTCTCTCTCGGTGTTTTGGGCTGCTGTCTCCCTCTCTCTCTCTCTCGGTATTTTGTGCTGCTGTCTCTCTCTCTCTCTCTCCCTCTCGGTATTTTGGGCTGCTGTCTCTCTCTCTCTCTCTCTCTCGGTATTTTGTGCTGCTGTCTTTCTCTCTCTCTCTCTCGGTATTTTGTGCTGCTGTCTCTCTCTCTCTCTCTCTCTTTAGGTGTTTTGTGCTGCTGTCTCTCTCTCTCTCTCTCTCTCTCTCACTCTCTCGGTGTTTTGTGCTGCTGTCTCTCTCTCTCTCACTCTTTCGGTGTTTTGTGCTGCTGTCTCTCTCACTCTCTCGGTGTTTTGTGCTGCTGTCTCTCTCTCTCTCTCTAGGTGTTTTGTGCTGCTGTCTCTCTCTCTCTCTCTATCTTTCGGTGTTTTGTGCTGCTGTCTCTCTCTCTCTCTCTCTCTCTCGGTGTTTTGTGCTGCTGTCTCTCTCTCTCTCTCTCTCGGTGTTTTGTGCTGCTGTCTCTCTCTCTCTCTCTCTCTCGGTGTTTTGTGCTGCTGTCTCTCTCTCTCTCTCTCGGTATTTTGTGCTGCTGTCTCTCTCTCTCTCTCGGTGTTTTGTGCTGCTGTCTCTCTCTCTCTCTCTCTCTCGGTGTTTTGTGCTGCTGTCTCTCTCTCTATCTTTCGCTATTTTGTGCTGCTCTCTCTCTCCCTCTCTCTCTCTCTCTCGGTGGTTTGTGCTGCTGTCTCTCTCTCTCTCTCTCTCTCGGTGTTTTGTGCTGCTGTCTCTCTCTCTCTCTCTCTCTCGGTATTTTGTGCTGCTGTCTCTCTCTCTCTCTCTCTCCCTCTCGGTATTTTGTGCTGCTGTCTCTCTCTCTCTCTCTCTCCCTCTCGTTATTTTGTGCTGCTGTCTCTCTCTCTCTCTCTCTCTCGGTATTTTGTGCTGCTGTCTCGCTCTCTCTCTCTCCCTCTCGGTATTTTGTGCTGCGGTCTCTCTCTCTCTCTCGGTATTTTGTGCTGCTGTCTTTCTCTCTCTCTCTCCCTCTCGGTATTTTGGGCTGCTGTCTCTCTCTCTCTCTTGGTATTTTGTGCTGCTGTCTCTCTCTCTCTCTCTCTCTCGGTGTTTTGTGCTGCTGTCTCTCTCTCTCTCTCTCTTTAGGTGTTTTGTGCTGCTGTCTCTCTCTCTCTCTCTCTCTCGGTATTTTGTGCTGCTGTCTCTCTCTCTCTCACTCTTTCGGTGTTTTGTGCTGCTGTCTCTCTCTCTCTCTCTCTCGGTATTTTGTGCTGCTGTCTCTCTCTCTCTCTCTCTCTCGGTGTTTTGTGCTGCTGTCTCTCTCTCTCTCTCTCTCGCTGTTTTGTGCTGCTGTCTCTCTCTCTCCCTCTCTCGCTGTTTTGTGCTGCTGTCTCTCTCTCTCTCTCTCTTCCTCTCGGTATTTTGTGCTGCTGTCTCTCTCTCTCTCTCTCGGTATTTTGGTCTGCTGTCTCTCTCTCTCTCTCTCTCACTCGGTATTTTGTGCTGCTGTCTCTCTCTCTCTCTCTCGGTGTTTTGTGCTGCTGTCTCTCTCTCTCTCTCTCGGTGTTTTGGGCTGCTTTCTCTCTCTCTCTCTCGGTATTTTGTGCTGCTGTCTCTCTCTCTCTCTCTCGGTGTTTTGTGCTGCTGTCTCTCTCTTTCTCGGTGTTTTGTGCTGCTGTCTCTCTCTCTCTCTCTCTCCCTCTCGGTATTTTGTGCTGCTGTCTCTCTCTCTCTCTCTCTCTATCGGTATTTTGTGCTGCTGTCTCTCTCTCTCTCTCTCTCACTCTCGGTATTTTGTGCTGCTGTCTCTCTCTCTCTCTCTCCCTCTCGGTATTTTGTGCTGCTGTCTCTCTCTCTCTCTCTCCCTCTCGGTATTTTGTGCTGCTCTCTCTCTCTCTCTCTCTCTCGGTATTTTGTGCTGCTGTCTCTCTCTCTCTCTCCCTCTCGGTATTTTGTGCTGCTGTCTCTCTCTCTCTCTCTCTCTTGGTATTTTGTGCTGCTGTCTCTCTCTCTCTCTCTCTCGGTATTTTGTGCTGCTGTCTCTCTCTCTCTTTAGGTGTTTTGTGCTGCTGTCTCTCTCTCTCTCTCTCTCACTCTCTCGGTGTTTTGTGCTGCTGTCTCTCTCTCTCCCTCTCGGTATTTTGTGCTGCTGTCTCTCTCTCTCTCTCTCTCTCTCGGTATTTTGTGCTGCTCTCTCTCTCTCTCTCTCTCCCTCTCGGTATTTTGTGCTGCTGTCTCTCTCTCTCTCTCTCCCTCTCGGTATTTTGTGCTGCTCTCTCTCTCTCTCTCTCTCTCGGTATTTTGTGCTGCTGTCTCTCTCTCTCTCTCTCTCGGTATTTTGTGCTGCTGTCTCTCTCTCTCTCTCTCTCTCGGTATTTTATGCTGCTGTCTCTCTCTCTCTCTCTCTCGGTGTTTTGTGCTGCTGTCTCTCTCTCTCTCTCCCTCTCGGTATTTTGTGCTGCTGTCTCTCTCTCTCTCTCTCGGTATTTTTTGCTGCTGTCTCTCTCTCTCTCTCTCTCCCTCTCGGTATTTTGTGCTGCTGTCTCTCTCTCTCTCTCTCTCTCTCTCTCTCGGTATTTTGTGCTGCTGTCTCTCTCTCTCTCTCTCTCTCCCTCTCGGTATTTTGTGCTGCTGTCTCTCTCTCTCCCTCTAGGTATTTTGTGCTGCTGTCTCTCTCTCTCCCTCTCGGTATTTTGTGCTGCTGTCTCTCTCTCTCTGTCTCTCCCTCTCGGTATTTTGTGCTGCTGTCTCTCTCTCTCTCTCTCGGTATTTTGGTCTGCTGTCTCTCTCTCTCTCTCTCTAGGTATTTTGTGCTGCTGTCTCTCTCTCTCTCTCTCGGTGTTTTGTGCTGCTGTCTCTCTCTCTCTCTCTCGGTGTTTTGGGCTGCTGTCTCCCTCTCTCTCTCTCTCGGTATTTTGTGCTGCTGTCTCTCTCTCTCTCTCTCCCTTTCGGTATTTTGGGCTGCTGTCTCTCTCTCTCTCTCTCTCTCTCTCGGTATTTTGTGCTGCTGTCTTTCTCTCTCTCTCTCTCGGTATTTTGTGCTGCTGTCTCTCTCTCTCTCTCTCTTTAGGTGTTTTGTGCTGCTGTCTCTCTCTCTCTCTCTCTCTCTCTCTCTCTCTCTCTCTCTCTCTCTCTCGGTGTTTTGGGCTGCTTTCTCTCTCTCTCTCTCTCGGTGTTTTGTGCTGCTGTCTCTCTCTTTCTCGGTGTTTTGTGCTGCTGTCTCTCTCTCTCTCTCTCCCTCTCGGTATTTTGTGCTGCTGTCTCTCTCTCTCTCTCGGTATTTTGTGCTGCTGTCTCTCTCTCTCTCTCTCTCACTCTCGGTATTTTGTGCTGCTGTCTCTCTCTCTCTCTCTCCCTCTCGGTATTTTGTGCTGCTGTCTCTCTCTCTCTCTCTCCCTCTCGGTATTTTATGCTGCTCTCTCTCTCTCTCTCTCTCTCTCTCGGTATTTTGTGCTGCTGTCTCTCTCTCTCGGTATTTTGTGCTGCTGTCTCTCTCTCTCTCTCTCTCGGTATTTTGTGCTGCTGTCTCTCTCTCTCTCTCTCTCGGTGTTTTGTGCTGCTGTCTCTCTCTCTCTCTCCCTCTCGGTATTTTGTGCTGCTGTCTCTCTCTCTCTCTCTCTCTCTCTCTCGGTATTTTTTGCTGCTGTCTCTCTCTCTCTCTCTCTCCCTCTCGGTATTTTGTGCTGCTGTCTCTCTCTCTCTCTCTCTCTCTCGGTATTTTGTGCTGCTGTCTCTCTCTCTCTCTCTCTCTCCCTCTCGGTATTTTGTGCTGCTGTCTCTCTCTCTCCCTCTCGGTATTTTGTGCTGCTGTCTCTCTCTCTCTCTCTCTCCCTCTCGGTATTTTGTGCTGCTGTCTCTCTCTCTCTCTCTCTCGGTATTTTGGTCTGCTGTCTCTCTCTCTCTCTCTCTCTAGGTATTTTGTGCTGCTGTCTCTCTCTCTCTCTCTCGGTGTTTTGTGCTGCTGTCTCTCTCTCTCAATCGGTGTTTTGGGCTGCTGTCTCCCTCTCTCTCTCTCTCGGTATTTTGTGCTGCTGTCTCTCTCTCTCTCTCTCCCTCTCGGTATTTTGGGCTGCTGTCTCTCTCTCTCTCTCTCTCTCGGTATTTTGTGCTGCTGTCTTTCTCTCTCTCTCTCTCGGTATTTTGTGCTGCTGTCTCTCTCTCTCTCTCTCTCTTTAGGTGTTTTGTGCTGCTGTCTCTCTCTCTCTCTCTCTCTCTCTCTCACTCTCTCGGTGTTTTGTGCTGCTGTCTCTCTCTCTCTCTCTCTCTCGGTATTTTGTGCTGCTGTCTCTCTCTCTCTCTCTCTTTCTCGGCGTTTTGTGCTGCTGTCTCTCTCTCTCTCACTCTTTCGGTGTTTTGTGCTGCTGTCTCTCTCTCTCTCTCGGTGTTTTGTGCTGCTGTCTCTCTCTCTCTCTCTAGGTGTTTTGTGCTGCTGTCTCTCTCTCTCTCTCTCTCTCTCTCGGTATTTTGTGCTGCTGTCTCTCTCTCTCTCTCTCTCACTCTCGGTATTTTGTGCTGCTGTCTCTCTCTCTCTCTCCCTCTCGGTATTTTGTGCTGCTGTCTCTCTCTCTCTCTCTCTCTCACTCTCGGTATTTTGTGCTGCTGTCTCTCTCTCTCTCTCTCTCTCTCGGTATTTTATGCTGCTCTCTCTCTCTCTCTCTCTCTCGGTATTTTGTGCTGCTGTCTCTCTCTCTCTCTCTCTCGGTATTTTGTGCTGCTGTCTCTCTCTCTCTCTCTCTCTCGGTGTTTTGTGCTGCTGTCTCTCTCTCTCCCTCTCGGTATTTTGTGCTGCTGTCTCTCTCTCTCTGTCTCTCCCTCTCGGTATTTTGTGCTGCTGTCTCTCTCTCTCTCTCTCGGTATTTTGGTCTGCTGTCTCTCTCTCTCTCTCTCTAGGTATTTTGTGCTGCTGTCTCTCTCTCTCTCTCTCGGTGTTTTGTGCTGCTGTCTCTCTCTCTCTCTCTCGGTGTTTTGGGCTGCTGTCTCCCTCTCTCTCTCTCTCGGTATTTTGTGCTGCTGTCTCTCTCTCTCTCTCTCCCTTTCGGTATTTTGGGCTGCTGTCTCTCTCTCTCTCTCTCTCTCTCGGTATTTTGTGCTGCTGTCTTTCTCTCTCTCTCTCTCGGTATTTTGTGCTGCTGTCTCTCTCTCTCTCTCTCTTTAGGTGTTTTGTGCTGCTGTCTCTCTCTCTCTCTCTCTCTTCTCTCTCTCTCTCTCTCTCTCTCGGTGTTTTGGGCTGCTTTCTCTCTCTCTCTCTCTCGGTGTTTTGTGCTGCTGTCTCTCTCTTTCTCGGTGTTTTGTGCTGCTGTCTCTCTCTCTCTCTCTCCCTCTCGGTATTTTGTGCTGCTGTCTCTCTCTCTCTCTCGGTATTTTGTGCTGCTGTCTCTCTCTCTCTCTCTCTCACTCTCGGTATTTTGTGCTGCTGTCTCTCTCTCTCTCTCTCCCTCTCGGTATTTTGTGCTGCTGTCTCTCTCTCTCTCTCTCCCTCTCGGTATTTTATGCTGCTCTCTCTCTCTCTCTCTCTCTCGGTATTTTGTGCTGCTGTCTCTCTCTCTCTCTCTCTCGGTATTTTGTGCTGCTGTCTCTCTCTCTCTCTCTCTCGGTATTTTGTGCTGCTGTCTCTCTCTCTCTCTCTCGGTGTTTTGTGCTGCTGTCTCTCTCTCTCTCTCCCTCTCGTTATTTTGTGCTGCTGTCTCTCTCTCTCTCTCTCTCTCTCTCGGTATTTTTTGCTGCTGTCTCTCTCTCTCTCTCTCTCCCTCTCGGTATTTTGTGCTGCTGTCTCTCTCTCTCTCTCTCTCTCTCGGTATTTTGTGCTGCTGTCTCTCTCTCTCTCTCTCTCTCCCTCTCGGTATTTTGTGCTGCTGTCTCTCTCTCTCCCTCTCGGTATTTTGTGCTGCTGTCTCTCTCTCTCTCTCTCTCCCTCTCGGTATTTTGTGCTGCTGTCTCTCTCTCTCTCTCTCTCGGTATTTTGGTCTGCTGTCTCTCTCTCTCTCTCTCTCTAGGTATTTTGTGCTGCTGTCTCTCTCTCTCTCTCTCGGTGTTTTGTGCTGCTGTCTCTCTCTCTCAATCGGTGTTTTGGGCTGCTGTCTCCCTCTCTCTCTCTCTCGGTATTTTGTGCTGCTGTCTCTCTCTCTCTCTCTCCCTCTCGGTATTTTGGGCTGCTGTCTCTCTCTCTCTCTCTCTCTCGGTATTTTGTGCTGCTGTCTTTCTCTCTCTCTCTCCCGGTATTTTGTGCTGCTGTCTCTCTCTCTCTCTCTCTTTAGGTGTTTTGTGCTGCTGTCTCTCTCTCTCTCTCTCTCTCTCTCTCACTCTCTCGGTGTTTTGTGCTGCTGTCTCTCTCTCTCTCTCTCTCTCGGTATTTTGTGCTGCTGTCTCTCTCTCTCTCTCTCTTTCTCGGCGTTTTGTGCTGCTGTCTCTCTCTCTCTCACTCTTTCGGTGTTTTGTGCTGCTGTCTCTCTCTCTCTCTCGGTGTTTTGTGCTGCTGTCTCTCTCTCTCTCTCTAGGTGTTTTGTGCTGCTGTCTCTCTCTCTCTCTCTATCTTTCGGTGTTTTGTGCTGCTGTCTCTCTCTCTCTCTCTCTCTCTCGGTGTTTTGTGCTGCTGTCTCTCTCTCTCTCTCTCTCGGTGTTTTGTGCTGCTGTCTCTCTCTCTCTCTCTCTCTCGGTGTTTTGTGCTGCTGTCTCTCTCTCTCTCTCTCGGTATTTTGTGCTGCTGTCTCTCTCTCTCTCTCGGTGTTTTGTGCTGCTGTCTCTCTCTCTCTCTCTCGGTGTTTTGTGCTGCTGTCTCTCTCTCTATCTTTCGCTATTTTGTGCTGCTCTCTCTCTCCCTCTCTCGGTGGTTTGTGCTGCTGTCTCTCTCTCTCTCTCTCTCTCGTTGTTTTGTGCTGCTGTCTCTCTCTCTCTCTCTCTCTCTCGGTATTTTGTGCTGCTGTCTCTCTCTCTCTCTCTCTCTCCCTCTCGGTATTTTGTGCTGCTGTCTCTCTCTCTCTCTCTCTCCCTCTCGTTATTTTGTGCTGCTGTCTCTCTCTCTCTCTCTCTCTCGGTATTTTGTGCTGCTGTCTCGCTCTCTCTCTCTCTCCCTCTCGGTATTTTGTGCTGCTTTCTCTCTCTCTCTCTCGGTATTTTGTGCTGCTGTCTTTCTCTCTCTCTCTCCCTCTCGGTATTTTGGGCTGCTGTCTCTCTCTCTCTCTTGGTATTTTGTGCTGCTGTCTCTCTCTCTCTCTCTCTCGGTGTTTTGTGCTGCTGTCTCTCTCTCTCTCTCTCTTTAGGTGTTTTGTGCTGCTGTCTCTCTCTCTCTCTCTCTCACTCTCTCGGTGTTTTGTGCTGCTGTCTCTCTCTCTCTCTCTCTCTCTCGGTATTTTGTGCTGCTGTCTCTCTCTCTCTCACTCTTTCGGTGTTTTGTGCTGCTGTCTCTCTCTCTCTCTCTCTCGGTATTTTGTGCTGCTGTCTCTCTCTCTCTCTCTCTCTCGGTGTTTTGTGCTGCTGTCTCTCTCTCTCTCTCTCTCGCTGTTTTGTGCTGCTGTCTCTCTCTCTCCCTCTCTCGCTGTTTTGTGCTGCTGTCTCTCTCTCTCTCTCTCTTCCTCTCGGTATTTTGTGCTGCTGTCTCTCTCTCTCTCTCTCGGTATTTTGGTCTGCTGTCTCTCTCTCTCTCTCTCTCACTCGGTATTTTGTGCTGCTGTCTCTCTCTCTCTCTCTCGGTGTTTTGTGCTGCTGTCTCTCTCTCTCTCTCTCGGTGTTTTGGGCTGCTTTCTCTCTCTCTCTCTCGGTATTTTGTGCTGCTGTCTCTCTCTCTCTCTCTCGATGTTTTGTGCTGCTGTCTCTCTCTTTCTCGGTGTTTTGTGCTGCTGTCTCTCTCTCTCTCTCTCTCTCGGTATTTTGTGCTGCTGTCTTTCTCTCTCTCTCTCTCGGTATTTTGTGCTGCTGTCTCTCTCTCTCTCTCTCTCTTTAGGTGTTTTGTGCTGCTGTCTCTCTCTCTCTCTCTCTCTCTCTCTCACTCTCTCGGTGTTTTGTGCTGCTGTCTCTCTCTCTCTCTCTCTCTCGGTATTTTGTGCTGCTGTCTCTCTCTCTCTCTCTCTTTCTCGGCGTTTTGTGCTGCTGTCTCTCTCTCTCTCACTCTTTCGGTGTTTTGTGCTGCTGTCTCTCTCTCTCTCTCGTGTTTTGTGCTGCTGTCTCTCTCTCTCTCTCTAGGTGTTTTGTGCTGCTGTCTCTCTCTCTCTCTCTCTCTCTCGGTATTTTGTGCTGCTGTCTCTCTCTCTCTCTCTCTCACTCTCGGTATTTTGTGCTGCTGTCTCTCTCTCTCTCTCCCTCTCGGTATTTTGTGCTGCTGTCTCTCTCTCTCTCTCTCTCTCACTCTCGGTATTTTGTGCTGCTGTCTCTCTCTCTCTCTCTCTCTCTCGGTATTTTATGCTGCTCTCTCTCTCTCTCTCTCTCTCTCGGTATTTTGTGCTGCTGTCTCTCTCTCTCTCTCTCTCGGTATTTTGTGCTGCTGTCTCTCTCTCTCTCTCTCTCTCGGTGTTTTGTGCTGCTGTCTCTCTCTCTCCCTCTCGGTATTTTGTGCTGCTGTCTCTCTCTCTCTGTCTCTCCCTCTCGGTATTTTGTGCTGCTGTCTCTCTCTCTCTCTCTCGGTATTTTGGTCTGCTGTCTCTCTCTCTCTCTCTCTAGGTATTTTGTGCTGCTGTCTCTCTCTCTCTCTCTCGGTGTTTTGTGCTGCTGTCTCTCTCTCTCTCTCTCGGTGTTTTGGGCTGCTGTCTCCCTCTCTCTCTCTCTCGGTATTTTGTGCTGCTGTCTCTCTCTCTCTCTCTCCCTTTCGGTATTTTGGGCTGCTGTCTCTCTCTCTCTCTCTCTCTCTCGGTATTTTGTGCTGCTGTCTTTCTCTCTCTCTCTCTCGGTATTTTGTGCTGCTGTCTCTCTCTCTCTCTCTCTTTAGGTGTTTTGTGCTGCTGTCTCTCTCTCTCTCTCTCTCTCTCTCTCTCTCTCTCTCTCTCGGTGTTTTGGGCTGCTTTCTCTCTCTCTCTCTCTCGGTGTTTTGTGCTGCTGTCTCTCTCTTTCTCGGTGTTTTGTGCTGCTGTCTCTCTCTCTCTCTCTCCCTCTCGGTATTTTGTGCTGCTGTCTCTCTCTCTCTCTCGGTATTTTGTGCTGCTGTCTCTCTCTCTCTCTCTCTCACTCTCGGTATTTTGTGCTGCTGTCTCTCTCTCTCTCTCTCCCTCTCGGTATTTTGTGCTGCTGTCTCTCTCTCTCTCTCTCCCTCTCGGTATTTTATGCTGCTCTCTCTCTCTCTCTCTCTCTCTCGGTATTTTGTGCTGCTGTCTCTCTCTCTCTCTCTCTCGGTATTTTGTGCTGCTGTCTCTCTCTCTCTCTCTCTCGGTATTTTGTGCTGCTGTCTCTCTCTCTCTCTCTCTCGGTGTTTTGTGCTGCTGTCTCTCTCTCTCTCTCCCTCTCGGTATTTTGTGCTGCTGTCTCTCTCTCTCTCTCTCTCTCTCTCGGTATTTTTTGCTGCTGTCTCTCTCTCTCTCTCTCTCCCTCTCGGTATTTTGTGCTGCTGTCTCTCTCTCTCTCTCTCTCTCTCGGTATTTTGTGCTGCTGTCTCTCTCTCTCTCTCTCTCTCCCTCTCGGTATTTTGTGCTGCTGTCTCTCTCTCTCCCTCTCGGTATTTTGTGCTGCTGTCTCTCTCTCTCTCTCTCTCACTCTCGGTATTTTGTGCTGCTGTCTCTCTCTCTCTCTCTCTCGGTATTTTGGTCTGCTGTCTCTCTCTCTCTCTCTCTCTAGGTATTTTGTGCTGCTGTCTCTCTCTCTCTCTCTCGGTGTTTTGTGCTGCTGTCTCTCTCTCTCTCTCAATCGGTGTTTTGGGCTGCTGTCTCCCTCTCTCTCTCTCTCGGTATTTTGTGCTGCTGTCTCTCTCTCTCTCTCTCCCTCTCGGTATTTTGGGCTGCTGTCTCTCTCTCTCTCTCTCTCTCGGTATTTTGTGCTGCTGTCTTTCTCTCTCTCTCTCCCGGTATTTTGTGCTGCTGTCTCTCTCTCTCTCTCTCTCTTTAGGTGTTTTGTGCTGCTGTCTCTCTCTCTCTCTCTCTCTCTCTCTCACTCTCTCGGTGTTTTGTGCTGCTGTCTCTCTCTCTCTCTCTCTCTCGGTATTTTGTGCTGCTGTCTCTCTCTCTCTCTCTCTTTCTCGGCGTTTTGTGCTGCTGTCTCTCTCTCTCTCACTCTTTCGGTGTTTTGTGCTGCTGTCTCTCTCTCTCTCTCGGTGTTTTGTGCTGCTGTCTCTCTCTCTCTCTCTAGGTGTTTTGTGCTGCTGTCTCTCTCTCTCTCTCTATCTTTCGGTGTTTTGTGCTGCTGTCTCTCTCTCTCTCTCTCTCTCTCGGTGTTTTGTGCTGCTGTCTCTCTCTCTCTCTCTCTCGGTGTTTTGTGCTGCTGTCTCTCTCTCTCTCTCTCTCTCGGTGTTTTGTGCTGCTGTCTCTCTCTCTCTCTCTCGGTATTTTGTGCTGCTGTCTCTCTCTCTCTCTCGGTGTTTTGTGCTGCTGTCTCTCTCTCTCTCTCTCGGTGTTTTGTGCTGCTGTCTCTCTCTCTATCTTTCGCTATTTTGTGCTGCTCTCTCTCTCCCTCTCTCGGTGGTTTGTGCTGCTGTCTCTCTCTCTCTCTCTCTCTCGTTGTTTTGTGCTGCTGTCTCTCTCTCTCTCTCTCTCTCTCGGTATTTTGTGCTGCTGTCTCTCTCTCTCTCTCTCTCCCTCTCGGTATTTTGTGCTGCTGTCTCTCTCTCTCTCTCTCTCCCTCTCGTTATTTTGTGCTGCTGTCTCTCTCTCTCTCTCTATCTTTCGGTGTTTTGTGCTGCTGTCTCTCTCTCTCTCTCTCCCTCTCGGTATTTTGTGCTGCTTTCTCTCTCTCTCTCTCGGTATTTTGTGCTGCTGTCTTTCTCTCTCTCTCTCCCTCTCGGTATTTTGGGCTGCTGTCTCTCTCTCTCTCTTGGTATTTTGTGCTGCTGTCTCTCTCTCTCTCTCTCTCGGTGTTTTGTGCTGCTGTCTCTCTCTCTCTCTCTCTTTAGGTGTTTTGTGCTGCTGTCTCTCTCTCTCTCTCTCTCACTCTCTCGGTGTTTTGTGCTGCTGTCTCTCTCTCTCTCTCTCTCTCTCGGTATTTTGTGCTGCTGTCTCTCTCTCTCTCACTCTTTCGGTGTTTTGTGCTGCTGTCTCTCTCTCTCTCTCTCTCGGTATTTTGTGCTGCTGTCTCTCTCTCTCTCTCTCTCTCGGTGTTTTGTGCTGCTGTCTCTCTCTCTCTCTCTCTCGCTGTTTTGTGCTGCTGTCTCTCTCTCTCCCTCTCTCGCTGTTTTGTGCTGCTGTCTCTCTCTCTCTCTCTCTTCCTCTCGGTATTTTGTGCTGCTGTCTCTCTCTCTCTCTCTCGGTATTTTGGTCTGCTGTCTCTCTCTCTCTCTCTCTCACTCGGTATTTTGTGCTGCTGTCTCTCTCTCTCTCTCTCGGTGTTTTGTGCTGCTGTCTCTCTCTCTCTCTCTCGGTGTTTTGGGCTGCTTTCTCTCTCTCTCTCTCAGTATTTTGTGCTGCTGTCTCTCTCTCTCTCTCTCGGTGTTTTGTGCTGCTGTCTCTCTCTTTCTCGGTGTTTTGTGCTGCTGTCTCTCTCTCTCTCTCTCCCTCTCGGTATTTTGTGCTGCTGTCTCTCTCTCTCTCTCTCGGTATTTTGTGCTGCTGTCTCTCTCTCTCTCTCTCTCACTCTCGGTATTTTGTGCTGCTGTCTCTCTCTCTCTCTCTCTCCCTCTCGGTATTTTGTGCTGCTGTCTCTCTCTCTCTCTCTCCCTCTCGGTATTTTGTGCTGCTCTCTCTCTCTCTCTCTCTCTCGGTATTTTGTGCTGCTGTCTCTCTCTCTCTCTCGGTATTTTGTGCTGCTGTCTCTCTCTCTCTCTCTCGGTATTTTGTGCTGCTGTCTCTCTCTCTCTCTCTCGGTGTTTTGTGCTGCTGTCTCTCTCTCTCTCTCTCTCGGTATTTTGGTCTGCTGTCTCTCTCTCTCTCTCTCTCTCTCTCTTGGTATTTTGTGCTGCTGTCTCTCTCTCTCTCTCTCTCTCTCGGTATTTTGTGCTGCTGTCTCTCTCTCTCTCTCTCTTTAGGTGTTTTGTGCTGCTATCTCTCTCTCTCTCTCTCTCACTCTCTCGGTGTTTTGTGCTGCTGTCTCTCTCTCTCTCTCTCTCTCTCGGTATTTTGTGCTGCTGTCTCTCTCTCTCTCTCTCTCCCTCTCGGTATTTTGTGCTGCTGTCTCTCTCTCTCCCTCTCGGTATTTTGTGCAGCTATCTCTCTCTCTCTCTCTCTCCCTCTCGGTATTTTGTGCTGCTGTCTCTCTCTCTCTCCCTCTCGGTATTTTGGGCTGCTGTCTCTCTCTCTCTCTCTCTCCCTCTCGGTATTTTGTGCTGCTGTCTCTCTCTCTCTCTCTCCCTCTCGGTATTTTGTGCTGCTGTCTCTCTCTCTCTCTCTCGGTATTTTGGTCTGCTGTCTCTCTCTCTCTCTCTCTCACTCGGTATTTTGTGCTCCTGTCTCTCTCTCTCTCTCTCTTTCTCGGTGTTTTGGGCTGCTTTCTCTCTCTCTCTCTCTCTCTCGGTATTTTGTGCTGCTGTCTCTCTCTCTCTCTCTCTCACTCTCGGTATTTTGTGCTGCTGTCTCTCTCTCTCTCTCTCTCCCTCTCGGTATTTTGTGCTGCTGTCTCTCTCTCTCTCTCTCCCTCTCGGTATTTTGTGCTGCTCTCTCTCTCTCTCTCTCTCTCGGTATTTTGTGCTGCTGTCTCTCTCTCTCTCTCGGTATTTTGTGCTGCTGTCTCTCTCTCTCTCTCTCGGTATTTTGTGCTGCTGTCTCTCTCTCTCTCTCTCGGTGTTTTGTGCTGCTGTCTCTCTCTCTCTCTCTCTCGGTATTTTGGTCTGCTGTCTCTCTCTCTCTCTCTCTCTCTCTCTTGGTATTTTGTGCTGCTGTCTCTCTCTCTCTCTCTCTCTCTCGGTATTTTGTGCTGCTGTCTCTCTCTCTCTCTCTCTTTAGGTGTTTTGTGCTGCTATCTCTCTCTCTCTCTCTCTCACTCTCTCGGTGTTTTGTGCTGCTGTCTCTCTCTCTCTCTCTCTCTCGGTATTTTGTGCTGCTGTCTCTCTCTCTCTCTCTCTCCCTCTCGGTATTTTGTGCTGCTGTCTCTCTCTCTCCCTCTCGGTATTTTGTGCAGCTATCTCTCTCTCTCTCTCTCTCCCTCTCGGTATTTTGTGCTGCTGTCTCTCTCTCTCTCCCTCTCGGTATTTTGGGCTGCTGTCTCTCTCTCTCTCTCTCTCCCTCTCGGTATTTTGTGCTGCTGTCTCTCTCTCTCTCTCTCCCTCTCGGTATTTTGTGCTGCTGTCTCTCTCTCTCTCTCTCGGTATTTTGGTCTGCTGTCTCTCTCTCTCTCTCTCTCACTCGGTATTTTGTGCTCCTGTCTCTCTCTCTCTCTCTCTTTCTCGGTGTTTTGGGCTGCTTTCTCTCTCTCTCTCTCTCTCTCGGTATTTTGTGCTGCTGTCTCTCTCTCTCTCTCTCGGTGTTTTGTGCTGCTGTCTCTCTCTTTCTCGGTGTTTTGTGCTGCTGTCTCTCTCTCTCTCTCTCCCTCTCGGTATTTTGTGCTGCTGTCTCTCTCTCTCTCTCTCTCTCTCGGTATTTTGTGCTGCTGTCTCTCTCTCTCTCTCTCTCACTCTCGGTATTTTGTGCTGCTGTCTCTCTCTCTCTCTCTCCCTCTCGGTATTTTGTGCTGCTGTCTCTCTCTCTCTCTCTCTCACTCTCGGTATTTTGTGCTGCTGTCTCTCTCTCTCTCTCTCTCTCTTGGTATTTTATGCTGCTCTCTCTCTCTCTCTCTCTCTCGGTATTTTGTGCTGCTGTCTCTCTCTCTCTCTCTCTCGGTATTTTGTGCTGCTGTCTCTCTCTCTCTCTCTCTCTCGGTGTTTTGTGCTGCTGTCTCTCTCTCTCTCTCCCTCTCGGTATTTTGTGCTGCTGTCTCTCTCTCTCTCTCTCTCTCGGTATTTTATGCTGCTCTCTCTCTCTCTCTCTCTCTCTCTCGGTATTTTGTGCTGCTGTCTCTCTCTCTCTCTCTCTCTCGGTATTTTGTGCTGCTGTCTCTCTCTCTCTCTCTCTCGGTATTTTGTGCTGCTGTCTCTCTCTCTCTCTCACTCTCTCGGTATTTTATGCTGCTCTCTCTCTCTCTCTCGGTATTTTGTGCTGCTGTCTCTCTGTCTCTCTCTCTCTCTCGGTATTTTGTGCTGCTGTCTCTCTCTCTCTCTCTCTTTCCCTCTCGGTGTTTTGTGCTGCTGTCTCTCTCTCTCTCTCGGTATTTTGTGCTGCTGTCTCTCTCTCTCCCTCTCGGTATTTTGTGCTGCTGTCTCTCTCTCTCTCTCTCTCTCCCTCTCGGTATTTTGTGCTGCTGTCTCTCTCTCTCTCTCTCTCTCGGTATTTTGGTCTGCTGTCTCTCTCTCTCTCTCTCTCTCTCTAGGTATTTTGTGCTGCTGTCTCTCTCTCTCTCTCTCTCTCTCGGTGTTTTGTGCTGCTGTCTCTCTCTCTCTCTCGGTGTTTTGGGCTGCTGTCTCCCTCTCTCTCTCTCTCGGTATTTTGTGCTGCTGTCACTCTCTCTCTCTCTCCCTCTCGGTATTTTGGGCTGCTGTCTCTCTCTCTCTCTCTCTCTCTCGGTATTTTGTGCTGCTGTCTTTCTCTCTCTCTCTCTCGGTATTTTGTGCTGCTGTCTCTCTCTCTCTCTCTCTTTAGGTGTTTTGTGCTGCTGTCTCTCTCTCTCTCTCTCTCTCTCTCACTCTCTCGGTGTTTTGTGCTACTGTCTCTCTCACTCTCTCTCTCTCGGTATTTTGTGCTGCTGTCTCTCTCTCTCTCTCTCTTTCTCGGCGTTTTGTGCTGCTGTCTCTCTCTCTCTCACTCTTTCGGTGTTTTGTGCTGCTGTCTCTCTCTCTCTCTCGGTGTTTTGTGCTGCTGTCTCTCTCTCTCTCTCTGGGTGTTTTGTGCTGCTGTCTCTCTCTCTCTCTCTATCTTTCGGTGTTTTGTGCTGCTGTCTCTCTCTCTCTCTCTCTCTCGGTGTTTTGTGCTGCTGTCTCTCTCTCTCTCTCTCTTGGTGTTTTGTGCTGCTGTCTCTCTCTCTCTCTCTCTCTCGGTATTTTGTGCTGCTGTCTCTCTCTCTCTCTCGGTGTTTTGTGCTGCTGTCTCTCTCTCTCTCTGTCTCGGTGTTTTGTGCTGCTGTCTCTCTCTCTATCTTTCGCTATTTTGTGCTGCTCTCTCTCTCTCTCTCTCTCTCGGTGTTTTGTGCTGCTGTCTCTCTCTCTCTCTCTCTCGGTGTTTTGTGCTGCTGTCTCTCTCTCTCTCTCTCTCTCGGTATTTTGTGCAGCTGTCTCTCTCTCTCTCTCTCTCCCTCTCGGTATTTTGTGCTGCTGTCTCTCTCTCTCTCTCTCTCCCTCTCGTTATTTTGTGCTGCTCTCTCTCTCTCTCTCTCTCTCTCTCTCGGTATTTTGTGCTGCTGTCTCGCTCTCTCTCTCTTCCTCTCGGTATTTTGTGCTGCTGTCTCTCTCTCTCTCTCTCTCTCGGTATTTTGTGCTGCTGTCTTTCTCTCTCTCTCTCCCTCTCGGTATTTTGGGCTGCTGTCTCTCTCTCTCTCTCTTGGTATTTTGTGCTGCTGTCTCTCTCTCTCTCTCTCTCGGTATTTTGTGCTGCTGTCTCTCTCTCTCTCTCTCTTTAGGTGTTTTGTGCTGCTGTCTCTCTCTCTCTCTCTCTCACTCTCTCGGTGTTTTGTGCTGCTGTCTCTCTCTCTCTCTCTCTCTCGGTATTTTGTGCTGCTGTCTCTCTCTCTCACTCTTTCGGTGTTTTGTGCTGCTGTCTCTCTCTCTCTCTCTCTCGGTATTTTGTGCTGCTGTCTCTCTCTCTCCCTCTCTCGCTGTTTTGTGCTGCTGTCTCTCTCTCTCTCTCGGTGTTTTGTGCTGCTGTCTCTCTCTCTCTCTCTCTCCCTCTCGGTATTTTGTGCTGCTGTCTCTCTCTCTCACTCGGTATTTTGTGCTGCTGTCTCTCTCTCTCTCGGTGTTTTGTGCTGCTGTCTCTCTCTCTCTCTCTCTCCCTCTCGGTATTTTGTGCTGCTGTCTCTCTCTCTCTCTCTCCCTCTCGGTATTTTGTGCTGCTGTCTCTCTCTCTCTCTCTCGGTATTTTGGTCTGCTGTCTCTCTCTCTCTCTCTCACTCGGTATTTTGTGCTCCTGTCTCTCTCTCTCTCTCTCTTTCTCGGTGTTTTGGGCTGCTTTCTCTCTCTCTCTCTCTCTCTCGGTATTTTGTGCTGCTGTCTCTCTCTCTCTCTCTCGGTGTTTTGTGCTGCTGTCTCTCTCTTTCTCGGTGTTTTGTGCTGCTGTCTCTCTCTCTCTCTCTCCCTCTCGGTATTTTGTGCTGCTGTCTCTCTCTCTCTCTCTCTCTCTCGGTATTTTGTGCTGCTGTCTCTCTCTCTCTCTCTCTCACTCTCGGTATTTTGTGCTGCTGTCTCTCTCTCTCTCTCTCCCTCTCGGTATTTTGTGCTGCTGTCTCTCTCTCTCTCTCTCTCACTCTCGGTATTTTGTGCTGCTGTCTCTCTCTCTCTCTCTCTCTCTCGGTATTTTATGCTGCTCTCTCTCTCTCTCTCTCTCTCGGTATTTTGTGCTGCTGTCTCTCTCTCTCTCTCTCTCGGTATTTTGTGCTGCTGTCTCTCTCTCTCTCTCTCTCTCGGTATTTTATGCTGCTCTCTCTCTCTCTCTCTCTCTCTCTCGGTATTTTGTGCTGCTGTCTCTCTCTCTCTCTCTCTCTCGGTATTTTGTGCTGTCTCTCTCTCTCTCTCACTCTCTCGGTATTTTATGCTGCTCTCTCTCTCTCTCTCGGTATTTTGTGCTGCTGTCTCTCTGTCTCTCTCTCTCTCGGTATTTTGTGCTGCTGTCTCTCTCTCTCTCTCTCTTTCCCTCTCGGTGTTTTGTGCTGCTGTCTCTCTCTCTCTCTCTCTCTCTCGGTATTTTGTGCTGCTGTCTCTCTCTCTCCCTCTCGGTATTTTGTGCTGCTGTCTCTCTCTCTCTCTCTCTCTCCCTCTCGGTATTTTGTGCTGCTGTCTCTCTCTCTCTCTCTCTCTCGGTATTTTGGTCTGCTGTCTCTCTCTCTCTCTCTCTCTCTCTAGGTATTTTGTGCTGATGTCTCTCTCTCTCTCTCTCTCGGTGTTTTGTGCTGCTGTCTCTCTCTCTCTCTCGGTGTTTTGGGCTGCTGTCTCCCTCTCTCTCTCTCTCGGTATTTTGTGCTGCTGTCACTCTCTCTCTCTCTCCCTCTCGGTATTTTGGGCTGCTGTCTCTCTCTCTCTCTCTCTCTCTCGGTATTTTGTGCTGCTGTCTTTCTCTCTCTCTCTCTCGGTATTTTGTGCTGCTGTCTCTCTCTCTCTCTCTCTTTAGGTGTTTTGTGCTGCTGTCTCTCTCTCTCTCTCTCTCTCTCTCACTCTCTCGGTGTTTTGTGCTACTGTCTCTCTCACTCTCTCTCTCTCGGTATTTTGTGCTGCTGTCTCTCTCTCTCTCTCTCTTTCTCGGCGTTTTGTGCTGCTGTCTCTCTCTCTCTCACTCTTTCGGTGTTTTGTGCTGCTGTCTCTCTCTCTCTCTCGGTGTTTTGTGCTGCTGTCTCTCTCTCTCTCTCTGGGTGTTTTGTGCTGCTGTCTCTCTCTCTCTCTCTATCTTTCGGTGTTTTGTGCTGCTGTCTCTCTCTCTCTCTCGGTGTTTTGTGCTGCTGTCTCTCTCTCTCTCTCTCTTGGTGTTTTGTGCTGCTGTCTCTCTCTCTCTCTCTCTCTCGGTATTTTGTGCTGCTGTCTCTCTCTCTCTCTCGGTGTTTTGTGCTGCTGTCTCTCTCTCTCTCTCTCTCGGTGTTTTGTGCTGCTGTCTCTCTCTCTATCTTTCGCTATTTTGTGCTGCTCTCTCTCTCTCTCTCTCTCGGTGTTTTGTGCTGCTGTCTCTCTCTCTCTCTCTCTCGGTGTTTTGTGCTGCTGTCTCTCTCTCTCTCTCTCTCTCGGTATTTTGTGCAGCTGTCTCTCTCTCTCTCTCTCTCCCTCTCGGTATTTTGTGCTGCTGTCTCTCTCTCTCTCTCTCTCCCTCTCGTTATTTTGTGCTGCTCTCTCTCTCTCTCTCTCTCTCTCTCTCGGTATTTTGTGCTGCTGTCTCGCTCTCTCTCTCTTCCTCTCGGTATTTTGTGCTGCTGTCTCTCTCTCTCTCTCTCTCTCGGTATTTTGTGCTGCTGTCTTTCTCTCTCTCTCTCCCTCTCGGTATTTTGGGCTGCTGTCTCTCTCTCTCTCTCTTGGTATTTTGTGCTGCTGTCTCTCTCTCTCTCTCTCGGTATTTTGTGCTGCTGTCTCTCTCTCTCTCTCTCTTTAGGTGTTTTGTGCTGCTGTCTCTCTCTCTCTCTCTCTCACTCTCTCGGTGTTTTGTGCTGCTGTCTCTCTCTCTCTCTCTCTCTCGGTATTTTGTGCTGCTGTCTCTCTCTCTCACTCTTTCGGTGTTTTGTGCTGCTGTCTCTCTCTCTCTCTCTCTCGGTATTTTGTGCTGCTGCTCTCTCTCTCTCCCTCTCTCGCTGTTTTGTGCTGCTGTCTCTCTCTCTCTCTCGGTGTTTTGTGCTGCTGCTCTCTCTCTCTCTCTCCCTCTCGGTATTTTGTGCTGCTGTCTCTCTCTCTCACTCGGTATTTTGTGCTGCTGTCTCTCTCTCTCGGTGTTTTGTGCTGCTGTCTCTCTCTCTCTCTCTCTCTCTCTCTCTCTCGGGGTTTTTTAGGCTGCTTTCTCTCTCTCTCTCTCGGTATTTTGTGCTGCTGTCTCTCTCTCTCTCTCTCGGTGTTTTGTCCTGCTGTCTCTCTCTTTCTCGGTGTTTTGTGCTGCTGTCTCTCTCTCTCTCGCTCCCTCTCGGTATTTTGTGCTGCTGTCTCTCTCTCTCTCTCTCTCTCTCTCTCTCGGTATTTTGTGCTGCTGTCTCTCTCTCTCTCTCTCTCACTCTCGGTATTTTGTGCTGCTGTCTCTCTCTCTCTCTCTCCCTCTCGGTATTTTGTGCTGCTGTCTCTCTCTCTCTCTCTCCCTCTCGGTATTTTGTGCTGCTCTCTCTCTCTCTCTCTCTCTCTCGGTATTTTGTGCTGCTGTCTCTCTCTCTCTCTCTCTCGGTATTTTGTGCTGCTGTCTCTCTCTCTCTCTCCCTCTCGGTATTTTGTGCTGCTGTCTCTCTCTCTCTCTCTCGGTATTTTTTGCTGCTGTCTCTCTCTCTCTCTCTCTCCCTCTCGGTATTTTGTGCTGCTGTCTCTCTCTCTCTCTCTCTCTCTCTCTCTCGGTATTTTGTGCTGCTGTCTCTCTCTCTCTCTCTCTCTCCCTCTCGGTATTTTGTGCTGCTGTCTCTCTCTCTCTCTCTCGGTGTTTTGTCCTGCTGTCTCTCTCTTTCTCGGTGTTTTGTGCTGCTGTCTCTCTCTCTCTCTCTCCCTCTCGGTATTTTGTGCTGCTGTCTGTCTCTCTCTCTTTCTCTCTCTCTCGGTATTTTGTGCTGCTGTCTCTCTCTCTCTCTCTCTCACTCTCGGTATTTTGTGCTGCTGTCTCTCTCTCTCTCTCTCCCTCTCGGTATTTTGTGCTGCTGTCTCTCTCTCTCTCTTTCCCTCTCGGTATTTTGTGCTGCTCTCTCTCTCTCGGTATTTTGTGCTGCTGTCTCTCTCTCTCTCTCTCTCGGTATTTTGTGCTGCTGTCTCTCTCTCTCTCTCTCTCGGTGTTTTGTGCTGCTGTCTCTCTCTCTCTCTCCCTCTCGGTATTTTGTGCTGCTGTCTCTCTCTCTCTCTCTCGGTATTTTTTGCTGCTGTCTCTCTCTCTCTCTCTCTCCCTCTCGGTATTTTGTGCTGCTGTCTCTCTCTCTCTCTCTCTCTCTCTCTCTCGGTATTTTGTGCTGCTGTCTCTCTCTCTCTCTCTCTCTCCCTCTCGGTATTTTGTGCTGCTGTCTCTCTCTCTCCCTCTCGGTATTTTGTGCTGCTGTCTCTCTCTCTCCCTCTCGGTATTTTGTGCTGCTGTCTCTCTCTCTCTCTCTCTCCCTCTCGGTATTTTCTGCTGCTGTCTCTCTCTCTCTCTCTGGGTATTTTGGTCTGCTGTCTCTCTCTCTCTCTCTCTCTCTCTCTAGGTATTTTGTGCTGCTGTCTCTCTCTCTCTCTCTCGGTGTTTTGTGCTGCTGTCTCTCTCTCTCTCTCTCGGTGTTTTGGGCTGCTGTCTCCCTCTCTCTCTCTCTCGGTATTTTGTGCTGCTGTCTCTCTCTCTCTCTCTCCCTTTCGGTATTTTGGGCTGCTGTCTCTCTCTCTCTCTCTCTCTCTCGGTATTTTGTGCTGCTGTCTTTCTCTCTCTCTCGGTATTTTGTGCTGCTGTCTCTCTCTCTCTCTCTCTTTAAGTGTTTTGTGCTGCTGTCTCTCTCTCTCTCTCTCTTTCTCGGCGTTTTGTGCTGCTGTCTCTCTCTCTCTCACTCTTTCGGTGTTTTGTGCTGCTGTCTCTCTCTCTCTCTTTCGGTATTTTGTGCTGCTGTCTCTCTCTCTCTCTCTCTCTCCCTCTCGGTATTTTGTGCTGCTGTCTCTCTCTCTCCCTCTCGGTATTTTGTGCTGCTGTCTCTCTCTCTCTCTCTCTCCCTCTCGGTATTTTGTGCTGCTGTCTCTCTCTCTCTCTCTCTCTCTCTCGGTATTTTGTGCTGCTGTCTCTCTCTCGGTGTTTTGTGTTGCTGTCTCTCTCTCTCTCTCGGTGTTTTGGGCTGCTGTCTCCCTCTCTCTCTCTCTCTCTCGGTATTTTGTGCTGCTGTCTCTCTCTCTCTCTCTCCCTCTCGGTATTTTGGGCTGCTGTCTCTCTCTCTCTCTCTCTCTCGGTATTTTGTGCTGCTGTCTTTCTCTCTCTCTCTCTCGGTATTTTGTGCAGCTGTCTCTCTCTCTCTCTCTCTTTAGGTGTTTTGTGCTGCTGTCTCTCTCTCTCTCTCTCTCTCTCTCTCACTCTCTCGGTGTTTTGTGCTGCTGTCTCTCTCTCTCTCTCTCTCTCGGTATTTTGTGCTGCTGTCTCTCTCTCTCTCTCTCTTTCTCGGCGTTTTGTGCTGCTGTCTCTCTCTCTCTCACTCTTTCGGTGTTTTGTGCTGCTGTCTCTCTCTCTCTCTCGGTGTTTTGTGCTGCTGTCTCTCTCTCTCTCTCTAGGTGTTTTGTGCTGCTGTCTCTCTCTCTCTCTCTCTCTATCTTTCGGTGTTTTGTGCTGCTGTCTCTCTCTCTCTCTCTCTCGGTGTTTTGTGCTGCTGTCTCTCTCTCTCTCTCTCTCGGTGTTTTGTGCTGCTGTCTCTCTCTCTCTCTCTCTCTCGGTGTTTTGTGCTGCTGTCTCTCTCTCTCTCTCTCTCTCGGTATTTTGTGCTGCTGTCTCTCTCTCTCTCTCGGTGTTTTCTGCTGCTGTCTCTCTCTCTCACTCTTTCGGTGTTTTGTGCTGCTGTCTCTCTCTCTCTCTCTCTCGGTATTTTGTGCTGCTGTCTCTCTCTCTCCCTCTCTCGCTGTTTTGTGCTGCTGTCTCTCTCTCTCTCTCGGTGTTTTGTGCTGCTGT
>NW_027140837.1:425000-460000 GCF_036365525.1 Heterodontus francisci | reverse complement strand
ATTTTGTGCTGCTGTCTCTCTCTCTCTCTCTCTCACTCTCGGTATTTTGTGCTGCTGTCTCTCTCTCTCTCTCTCCCTCTCGGTATTTTGTGCTGCTGTCTCTCTCTCTCCCTCTCGGTATTTTGTGCTGCTGTCTCTCTCTCTCCCTCTAGGTATTTTGTGCTGCTGTCTCTCTCTCTCTCTCTCTCTCCCTCTCGGTATTTTGTGCTGCTGTCTCTCTCTCTCTCTCCCGGTATTTTGGTCTGCTGTCTCTCTCTCTCTCTCTCTCTCTAGGTATTTTGTGCTGCTGTCTCTCTCTCTCTCTCTCTCGGTGTTTTGTGCTGCTGTCTCTCTCTCTCTCTCTCTCTCGGTGTTTTGGGTTGCTGTCTCTCTCTCTCTCTCTCTCGGTATTTTGTGCTGCTGTCTCTCTCTCTCTCTCTCCCTCTCGGTATTTTGGGCTGCTGTCTCTCTCTCTCTCTCGGTATTTTGTGCTGCTGTCTTTCTCTCTCTCTCTCTCGGTATTTTGTGCTGCTGTCTCTCTCTCTCTCTCTCTTTAGGTGTTTTGTGCTGCTGTCTCTCTCTCTCTCTCTCTCTCTCTCTCTCACTCTCTCGGTGTTTTGTGCTGCTGTCTCTCTCTCTCTCTCGGTATTTTTGCTGCTGTCTCTCTCTCTCTCTCTCCCTCTCGGTATTTTGTGCTGCTGTCTCTCTCTCTCTCTCTCTCTCTCGGTATTTTGTGCTGCTGTCTCTCTCTCTCTCTCTCTCTCGGTATTTTGTGCTGCTGTCTCTCTCTCTCTCTCTCTCGGTGTTTTGTGCTGCTGTCTCTCTCTCTCTCTCCCTCTCGGTATTTTGTGCTGCTGTCTCTCTCTCTCTCTCTCTCTCTCTCGGTATTTTTTGCTGCTGTCTCTCTCTCTCTCTCTCTCCCTCTCGGTATTTTGTGCTGCTGTCTCTCTCTCTCTCTCTCTCTCTCTCTCTCGGTATTTTGTGCTGCTGTCTCTCTCTCTCTCTCTCGGTATTTTGTGCTGCTGTCTCTCTCTCTCCCTCTCGGTATTTTGTGCTGCTGTCTCTCTCTCTCTCTCTCTCCCTCTCGGTATTTTGTGCTGCTGTCTCTCTCTCTCTCTCTCGGTATTTTGGTCTGCTGTCTCTCTCTCTCTCTCTCTCTCTCTAGGTATTTTGTGCTGCTGTCTCTCTCTCTCTCTCTCGGTGTTTTGTGCTGCTGTCTCTCTCTCTCTCTCTCGGTGTTTTGGGCTGCTGTCTCCCTCTCTCTCTCTCTCGGTATTTTGTGCTGCTGTCTCTCTCTCTCTCTCTCCCTCTCGGTATTTTGGGCTGCTGTCTCTCTCTCTCTCTCTCTCTCGGTATTTTGTGCTGCTCTCTTTCTCTCTCTCTCTCTCGGTATTTTGTGCTGCTGTCTCTCTCTCTCTCTCTCTTTAGGTGTTTTGTGCTGCTGTCTCTCTCTCTCTCTCTCTCTCTCTCTCACTCTCTCGGTGTTTTGTGCTGCTGTCTCTCTCTCTCTCTCTCTCTCGGTATTTTGTGCTGCTGTCTCTCTCTCTCTCACTCTTTCGGTGTTTTGTGCTGCTGTCTCTCTCTCTCTCTCGGTGTTTTGTGCTGCTGTCTCTCTCTCTCTCTCTAGGTGTTTTGTGCTGCTGTCTCTCTCTCTCTCTCGATCTTTCGGTGTTTTGTGCTGCTGTCTCTCTCTCTCTCTCTCTCGGTGTTTTGTGCTGCTGTCTCTCTCTCTCTCTCTCTCGGTGTTTTGTGCTGCAGTCTCTCTCTCTCTCTCTCGGTGTTTTCTGCTGCTGTCTCTCTCTCTCTCTCTCGGTATTTTGTGCTGCTGTCTCTCTCTCTCTCTCGGTGCTTTGTGCTGCTGTCTCTCTCTCTCTCGGTGTTTTGTGCTGCTGTCTCTCTCTCTCTCTCTCTCTCTCGGTATTTTGTGCTGCTGTCTCTCTCTCTCTCTCTCGGTGTTTTGTGCTGCTGTCTCTCTCTTTCTCGGTGTTTTGTGCTGCTGTCTCTCTCTCTCTCTCTCCCTCTCGGTATTTTGTGCTGCTGTCTCTCTCTCTCTCTCGGTATTTTGTGCTGCTGTCTCTCTCTCTCTCTCTCTCACTCTCAGTATTTTGTGCTGCTGTCTCTCTCTCTCTCTCTCCCTCTCGGTATTTTGTGCTGCTGTCTCTCTCTCTCTCTCTCCCTCTCGGTATTTTGTGCTGCTCTCTCTCTCTCTCTCTCTCTCTCTCGGTATTTTGTGCTGCTGTCTCTCTCTCTCTCTCTCTCTCGGTATTTTGTGCTGCTGTCTCTCTCTCTCTCTCGGTATTTTGTGCTGCTGTCTCTCTCTCTCTCTCTCTCGGTGTTTTGTGCTGCTGTCTCTCTCTCTCTCTCCCTCTCGGTATTTTGTGCTGCTGTCTCTCTCTCTCTCTCTCTCTCTCTCTTGGTATTTTGTGCTGCTGTCTCTCTCTCTCTCTCTCTCGGTATTTTGTGCTGCTGTCTCTCTCTCTCTCTCTCTTTAGGTGTTTTGTGCTGCTGTCTCTCTCTCTCTCTCTCTCACTCTCTCGGTGTTTTGTGCTGCTGTCTCTCTCTCTCTCTCTCTCGGTATTTTGTGCTGCTGTCTCTCTCTCTCTCTCTCTCTCACTCGGTATTTTGTGCTGCTGTCTCTCTCTCTCTCTCTCTCGGTGTTTTGTGCTGCTGTCTCTCTCTCTCTCTCTCTCTCGGTGTTTTGGGCTGCTTTCTCTCTCTCTCTCTCTCGGTATTTTGTGCTGCTGTCTCTCTCTCTCTCTCTCGGTGTTTTGTGCTGCTGTCTCTCTCTTTCTCGGTGTTTTGTGCTGCTGTCTCTGTCTCTCTCTTTCCCTCTCGGTATTTTGTGCTGCTGTCTCTCTCTCTCTCTCTCTCACTCTCGGTATTTTGTGCTGCTGTCTCTCTCTCTCTCTCTCACTCTCGGTATTTTGTGCTGCTGTCTCTCTCTCTCTCTCTCGGTGTTTTGTGCTGCTGTCTCTCTCTTTCTCGGTGTTTTGTGCTGCTGTCTCTCTCTCTCTCTCTCCCTCTCGGTATTTTGTGCTGCTGTCTCTCTCTCTCTCTCGGTATTTTGTGCTGCTGTCTCTCTCTCTCTCTCTCTCACTCTCGGTATTTTGTGCTGCTGTCTCTCTCTCTCTCTCTCCCTCTCGGTATTTTGTGCTGCTGTCTCTCTCTCTCTCTCTCCCTCTCGGTATTTTGTGCTGCTCTCTCTCTCTCTCTCTCTCTCTCTCGGTATTTTGTGCTGCTGTCTCTCTCTTTCTCTCTCTCGGTATTTTGTGCTGCTGTCTCTCTCTCTCTCTCGGTATTTTGTGCTGCTGTCTCTCTCTCTCTCTCTCTCGGTGTTTTGTGCTGCTGTCTCTCTCTCTCTCTCCCTCTCGGTATTTTGTGCTGCTGTCTCTCTCTCTCTCGGTGTTTTGTGCTGCTGTCTCTCTCTCTCTCTCTCTCGGTATTTTGTGCTGCTGTCTCTCTCTCTCTCTCTCTTTAGGTGTTTTGTGCTGCTGTCTCTCTCTCTCTCTCTCTCACTCTCTCGGTGTTTTGTGCTGCTGTCTCTCTCTCTCTCTCTCTCGGTATTTTGTGCTGCTGTCTCTCTCTCTCTCTCTCTCACTCGGTATTTTGTGCTGCTGTCTCTCTCTCTCTCTCTCTCGGTGTTTTGTGCTGCTGTCTCTCTCTCTCTCTCTCTCTCGGTGTTTTGGGTTGCTTTCTCTCTCTCTCTCTCTCGGTATTTTGTGCTGCTGTCTCTCTCTCTCTCTCTCGGTGTTTTGTGCTGCTGTCTCTCTCTTTCTCGGTGTTTTGTGCTGCTGTCTCTCTCTCTCTCTCTCTCCCTCTCGGTATTTTGTGCTGCAGTCTCTCTCTCTCTCGGTATTTTGTGCTGCTGTCTCTCTCTCTCTCTCTCTCACTCTCGGTATTTTGTGCTGCTGTCTCTCTCTCTCTCTCTCCCTCTCGGTATTTTGTGCTGCTGTCTCTCTCTCTCTCTTTCCCTCTCGGTATTTTATGCTGCTCTCTCTCTCTCTCTCTCTCTCGGTATTTTGTGCTGCTGTCTCTCTCTCTCTCTCTCTCGGTATTTTATGCTGCTCTCTCTCTCTCTCTCTCTCTCGGTATTTTGTGCTGCTGTCTCTCTCTCTCTCTCTCTCGGTATTTTGTGCTGCTGTCTCTCTCTCTCTCTCTCTCGGTATTTTGTGCTGCTGTCTCTCTCTCTCTCTCTCTCTCTCGGTGTTTTGTGCTGCTGTCTCTCTCTCTCTCTCTCCCTCTCGGTATTTTGTGCTGCTGTCTCTCTCTCTCTCTCTCTCTCTCACTATTTTATGCTGCTCTCTCTCTCTCTCTCTCTCTCGGTATTTTGTGCTGCTGTCTCTCTCTCTCTCTCTATCTCTCGGTATTTTGTGCTGCTGTCTCTCTCTCTCTCTCTCTCTCCCTCTCGGTATTTTGTGCTGCTGTCTCGCTCTCTCTCTCTCCCTCTCGGTATTTTGTGCTGCTCTCTCTCTCTCTCTCTCTCTCTCGGTATTTTGTGCTGCTGTCTTTCTCTCTCTCTCTCCCTCTCGGTATTTTGGGCTGCTGTCTCTCTCTCTCTCTCTCTCTCTTGGTATTTTGTGCTGCTGTCTCTCTCTCTCTCTCTCTCTGTATTTTGTGCTGCTGTCTCTCTCTCTCTCTCTCTTTAGGTGTTTTGTGCTGCTGTCTCTCTCTCTCTCTCACTCTCTCGGTGTTTTGTGCTGCTGTCTCTCTCTCTCTCTCTCTCTCGGTATTTTGTGCTGCTGTCTCTCTCTCTCTCTCCCTCTCTCGCTGTTTTGTGCTGCTGTCTCTCTCTCTCTCTCGGTGTTTTGTGCTGCTGTCTCTCTCTCTCTCTCTCTCTCTCTCTCGGTATTTTGTGCTGCTGTCTCTCTCTCTCTCTCTCGGTATTTTGGTCTGCTGTCTCTCTCTCTCTCTCTCTCACTCGGTATTTTGTGCTGCTGTCTCTCTCTCTCTCTCTCGGTGTTTTGTGCTGCTGTCTCTCTCTCTCTCTCTCTCTCTCGGTGTTTTGGGCTGCTTTCTCTCTCTCTCTCTCGGTATTTTGTGCTGCTGTCTCTCTCTCTCTCTCTTGTTGTTTTGTGCTGCTGTCTCTCTCTTTCTCGGTGTTTTGTGCTGCTGTCTCTCTCTCTCTCTCTCCCTCTCGGTATTTTGTGCTGCTGTCTCTCTCTCTCTCTCTCTCTCTCTCGGTATTTTGTGCTGCTGTCTCTCTCTCTCACTCTCGGTATTTTGTGCTGCTGTCTCTCTCTCTCCCTCTCGGTATTTTGTGCTGCTGTCTCTCTCTCTCTCTCTCCCTCTCGGTATTTTGTGCTGCTCTCTCTCTCTCTCTCTCTCTCGGTATTTTGTGCTGCTGTCTCTCTCTCTCTCTCTCTCGGTATTTTGTGCTGCTGTCTCTCTCTCTCTCTCTCTCTCGGTATTTAGCGCTGCTGTCTCTCTCTCTCTCTCGGTGTTTTGTGCTGCTGTCTCTCTCTCTCTCTCTCGGTGTTTTGTGCTGCTGTCTCTCTATCTTTCGCTATTTTGTGCTGCTCTCTCTCTCTCTCTCTCTCTCTCTCTCTCTCGGTGTTTTGTGCTGCTGTCTCTCTCTCTCTCTCTCTCCCTCTCGGTATTTTGTGCTGCAGTCTCTCTCTCTCTCGGTATTTTGTGCTGCTGTCTCTCTCTCTCTCTCTCTCACTCTCGGTATTTTGTGCTGCTGTCTCTCTCTCTCTCTCTCCCTCTCGGTATTTTGTGCTGCTGTCTCTCTCTCTCTCTTTCCCTCTCGGTATTTTATGCTGCTCTCTCTCTCTCTCTCTCTCTCGGTATTTTGTGCTGCTGTCTCTCTCTCTCTCTCTCTCGGTATTTTGTGCTGCTGTCTCTCTCTCTCTCTCTCTCGGTATTTTGTGCTGCTGTCTCTCTCTCTCTCTCTCTCTCTCGGTGTTTTGTGCTGCTGTCTCTCTCTCTCTCTCTCCCTCTCGGTATTTTGTGCTGCTGTCTCTCTCTCTCTCTCTCTCTCTCACTATTTTATGCTGCTCTCTCTCTCTCTCTCTCTCTCGGTATTTTGTGCTGCTGTCTCTCTCTCTCTCTCTATCTCTCGGTATTTTGTGCTGCTGTCTCTCTCTCTCTCTCTCTCTCCCTCTCGGTATTTTGTGCTGCTGTCTCGCTCTCTCTCTCTCCCTCTCGGTATTTTGTGCTGCTCTCTCTCTCTCTCTCTCTCTCTCGGTATTTTGTGCTGCTGTCTTTCTCTCTCTCTCTCCCTCTCGGTATTTTGGGCTGCTGTCTCTCTCTCTCTCTCTCTCTCTTGGTATTTTGTGCTGCTGTCTCTCTCTCTCTCTCTCTCTGTATTTTGTGCTGCTGTCTCTCTCTCTCTCTCTCTTTAGGTGTTTTGTGCTGCTGTCTCTCTCTCTCTCTCACTCTCTCGGTGTTTTGTGCTGCTGTCTCTCTCTCTCTCTCTCTCTCGGTATTTTGTGCTGCTGTCTCTCTCTCTCTCTCCCTCTCTCGCTGTTTTGTGCTGCTGTCTCTCTCTCTCTCTCGGTGTTTTGTGCTGCTGTCTCTCTCTCTCTCTCTCTCTCTCTCTCGGTATTTTGTGCTGCTGTCTCTCTCTCTCTCTCTCGGTATTTTGGTCTGCTGTCTCTCTCTCTCTCTCTCTCACTCGGTATTTTGTGCTGCTGTCTCTCTCTCTCTCTCTCGGTGTTTTGTGCTGCTGTCTCTCTCTCTCTCTCTCTCTCTCGGTGTTTTGGGCTGCTTTCTCTCTCTCTCTCTCGGTATTTTGTGCTGCTGTCTCTCTCTCTCTCTCTTGTTGTTTTGTGCTGCTGTCTCTCTCTTTCTCGGTGTTTTGTGCTGCTGTCTCTCTCTCTCTCTCTCCCTCTCGGTATTTTGTGCTGCTGTCTCTCTCTCTCTCTCTCTCTCTCTCTCGGTATTTTGTGCTGCTGTCTCTCTCTCTCACTCTCGGTATTTTGTGCTGCTGTCTCTCTCTCTCCCTCTCGGTATTTTGTGCTGCTGTCTCTCTCTCTCTCTCTCCCTCTCGGTATTTTGTGCTGCTCTCTCTCTCTCTCTCTCTCTCGGTATTTTGTGCTGCTGTGTCTCTCTCTCTCTCTCTCGGTATTTTGTGCTGCTGTCTCTCTCTCTCTCTCTCTCTCGGTATTTAGCGCTGCTGTCTCTCTCTCTCTCTCGGTGTTTTGTGCTGCTGTCTCTCTCTCTCTCTCTCGGTGTTTTGTGCTGCTGTCTCTCTATCTTTCGCTATTTTGTGCTGCTCTCTCTCTCTCTCTCTCTCTCTCTCTCTCTCGGTGTTTTGTGCTGCTGTCTCTCTCTCTCTCTCTCTCGGTGTTTTGTGCTGCTGTCTCTCTCTCTCTCTCTCTCTCGGTATTTTGTGCTGCTGTCTCACTCTCTCTCTCTCTCCCTCTCGGTATTTTGTGCTGCTGTCTCTCTCTCTCTCCCTCTCGTTATTTTGTGCTGCTGTCTCTCTCTCTCTCTCTCTCTCTCTCGGTATTTTGTGCTGCTGTCTCGCTCTCTCTCTCTCCCTCTCGGTATTTTGTGCTGCTGTCTCTCTCTCTCTCTCGGTATTTTGTGCTGCTGTCTTTCTCTCTCTCTCTCCCTCTCGGTATTTTGGGCTGCTGTCTCTCTCTCTCTCTCTCTCTTGGTATTTTGTGCTGCTGTCTCTCTCTCTCTCTCTCTCGGTATTTTGTGCTGCTGTCTCTCTCTCTCTCTCTCTTTAGGTGTTTTGTGCTGCTGTTTCTCTCTCTCTCTCTCTCTCTCTCTCTCGGTATTTTGTGCTGCTGTCTTTCTCTCTCTCTCTCCCTCTCGGTATTTTGGGCTGCTGTCTCTCTCTCTCTCTCTCTCTCTTGGTATTTTGTGCTGCTGTCTCTCTCTCTCTCTCTCTCGGTATTTTGTGCTGCTGTCTCTCTCTCTCTCTCTCTTTAGGTGTTTTGTGCTGCTGTCTCTCTCTCTCTCTCACTCTCTCGGTATTTTGTGCTGCTGTCTCTCTCTCTCTCTCTCTCTCGGTATTTTGTGCTGCTGTCTCTCTCTCTCTCTCTCTCCCTCTCGGTATTTTGTGCTGCTGTCTCCCTCTCTCTATCTCTCCCTCTCGTTATTTTGTGCTGCTGTCTCTCTCTCTCTCTCTCTCTCTCTCTCGGTATTTTGTGCTGCTGTCTCGCTCTCTCTCTCTCCCTCTCGGTATTTTGTGCTGCTCTCTCTCTCTCTCTCTCTCTCTCGGTATTTTGTGCTGCTGTCTTTCTCTCTCTCTCTCCCTCTCGGTATTTTGGGCTGCTGTCTCTCTCTCTCTTTCTCTCTCTTGGTATTTTGTGCTGCTGTCTCTCTCTCTCTCTCTCTCTGTATTTTGTGCTGCTGTCTCTCTCTCTCTCTCTCTTTAGGTGTTTTGTGCTGCTGTCTCTCTCTCTCTCTCACTCTCTCGGTGTTTTGTGCTGCTGTCTCTCTCTCTCTCTCTCTCTCGGTATTTTGTGCTGCTGTCTCTCTCTCTCTCTCCCTCTCTCGCTGTTTTGTGCTGCTGTCTCTCTCTCTCTCTCGGTGTTTTGTGCTGCTGTCTCTCTCTCTCTCTCTCTCTCTCTCGGTATTTTGTGCTGCTGTCTCTCTCTCTCTCTCTCGGTATTTTGGTCTGCTGTCTCTCTCTCTCTCTCTCTCACTCGGTATTTTGTGCTGCTGTCTCTCTCTCTCTCTCTCGGTGTTTTGTGCTGCTGTCTCTCTCTCTCTCTCTCTCTCGGTGTTTTGGGCTGCTTTCTCTCTCTCTCTCTCGGTATTTTGTGCTGCTGTCTCTCTCTCTCTCTCTTGTTGTTTTGTGCTGCTGTCTCTCTCTTTCTCGGTGTTTTGTGCTGCTGTCTCTCTCTCTCTCTCTCCCTCTCGGTATTTTGTGCTGCTGTCTCTCTCTCTCTCTCTCTCTCTCTCGGTATTTTGTGCTGCTGTCTCTCTCTCTCACTCTCGGTATTTTGTGCTGCTGTCTCTCTCTCTCCCTCTCGGTATTTTGTGCTGCTGTCTCTCTCTCTCTCTCTCCCTCTCGGTATTTTGTGCTGCTCTCTCTCTCTCTCTCTCTCTCGGTATTTTGTGCTGCTGTCTCTCTCTCTCTCTCTCTCGGTATTTTGTGCTGCTGACTCTCTCTCTCTCTCTCTCGGTGTTTTGTGCTGCTGTCTCTCTCTCTCTCTCCCTCTCGGTATTTTGTGCTGCTGTCTCTCTCTCTCTCTCTCTCGGTGTTTTGTGCTGCTGTCTCTCTCTCTCTCTCCCTCTCGGTATTTTGTGCTGCTGTCTCACTCTCTCTCTCTCTCTCTCTCTCGGTATTTTTTGCTGCTGTCTCTCTCTCTCTCTCTCTCCCTCTCGGTATTTTGTGCTGCTGTCTCTCTCTCTCTCTCTCTCTCTCTCTCGGTATTTTGTGCTGCTGTCTCTCTCTCTCTCTCTCTCTCCCTCTCGGTATTTTGTGCTGCTGTCTCTCTCTCTCCCTCTCGGTATTTTGTGCTGCTGTCTCTCTCTCTCCCTCTCGGTATTTTGTGCTGCTGTCTCTCTCTCTCCCTCTCGGTATTTTGTGCTGCTGTCTCTCTCTCTCTCTCTCTCCCTCTCGGTATTTTGGTCTGCTGTCTCTCTCTCTCTCTCTCTCTCTCTAGGTATTTTGTGCTGCTGTCTCTCTCTCTCTCTCTCGGTGTTTTGTGCTGCTGTCTCTCTCTCTCTCTCGGTGTTTTGGGCTGCTGTCTCCCTCTCTCTCTCTCTCGGTATTTTGTGCTGCTGTCTCTCTCTCTCTCTCTCCCTCTCGGTATTTTGGGCTGCTGTCTCTCTCTCTCTCTCTCTCTCTCGGTATTTTGTGCTGCTGTCTTTCTCTCTCTCTCTCTCAGTATTTTGTGCTGCTGTCTCTCTCTCTCTCTCTCTCTTTAGGTGTTTTGTGCTGCTGTCTCTCTCTCTCTCTCTCTCTCTCTCTCTCTCACTCTCTCGGTGTTTTGTGCTGCTGTCTCTCACTCTTTCGGTGTTTTGTGCTGCTGTCTCTCTCTCTCTCTCGGTGTTTTGTGCTGCTGTCTCTCTCTCTCTCTCTAGGTGTTTTGTGCTGCTGTCTCTCTCTCTCTCTCGATCTTTCGGTGTTTTGTGCTGCTGTCTCTCTCTCTCTCTCTCTCGGTGTTTTGTGCTGCTGTCTCTCTCTCTCTCTCTCTCGGTGTTTTGTGCTGCAGTCTCTCTCTCTCTCTCTCTCTCGGTGTTTTGGGCTGCTTTCTCTCTCTCTCTCTCGGTATTTTGTGCTGCTGTCTCTCTCTCTCTCTCGGTGTTTTGTGCTGCTGTCTCTCTCTTTCTCGGTGTTTTGTGCTGCTGTCTCTCTCTCTCTCTCTCCCTCTCGGTATTTTGTGCTGCTGTCTCTCTCTCTCTCTCTCTCGGTATTTTGTGCTGCTGTCTCTCTCTCTCTCTCTCGGTATTTTGTGCTGCTGTCTCTCTCTCTCCCTCTCGGTATTTTGTGCTGCTGTCTCTCTCTCTCTCTCTCCCTCTCGGTATTTTGTGCTGCTCTCTCTCTCTCTCTCTCTCTCGGTATTTTGTGCTGCTGTCTCTCTCTCTCTCTCTCTCGGTATTTTGTGCTGCTGTCTCTCTCTCTCTCTCTCTCGCTCGGTATTTTGTGCTGCTGTCTCTCTCTCTCTCTCTCTCGGTGATTTGTGCTGCTGTCTCTCTCTCTCCCTCTCGGTATTTTGTGCTGCTGTCTCTCTCTCTCCCTCTCGGTATTTTGTGCTGCTGTCTCTCTCTCTCTCTCTCTCCCTCTCGGTATTTTGTGCTGCTGTCTCTCTCTCTCTCTCTCTCGGTATTTTGTGCTGCTGTCTCTCTCTCTCTCCCTCTCGGTATTTTGTGCTGCTGTCTCTCTCTCTCTCTCTCTCTCTCTCTCTCGGTATTTTTTGCTGCTGTCTCTCTCTCTCTCTCTCTCTCTCTCTCTCCCTCTCGGTATTTTGTGCTGCTGTCTCTCTCTCTCCCTCTCGGTATTTTGTGCTGCTGTCTCTCTCTCTCCCTCTCGGTATTTTGTGCTGCTGTCTCTCTCTCTCCCTCTCGGTATTTTGTGCTGCTGTCTCTCTCTCTCTCTCTCTCTCTCTCGGTATTTTGGTCTGCTGTCTCTCTCTCTCTCTCTCTCTCTCTAGGTATTTTGTGCTGCTGTCTCTCTCTCTCTCTCTCGGTGTTTTGTGCTGCTGTCTCTCTCTCTCTCTCGGTGTTTTGGGCTGCTGTCTCCCTCTCTCTCTCTCTCGGTATTTTGTGCTGCTGTCTCTCTCTCTCTCTCTCCCTCTCGGTATTTTGGGCTGCTGTCTCTCTCTCTCTCTCTCTCTCTCGGTATTTTGTGCTGCTGTCTTTCTCTCTCTCTCTCTCGGTATTTTGTGCTGCTGTCTCGCTCTCTCTCTCTCTCTTTAGGTGTTTTGTGCTGCTGTCTCTCTCTCTCTCTCTCTCTCTCTCTCTCTCACTCTTCGGTGTTTTGTGCTGCTGTCTCTCTCTCTCTCTCTCTCTCTCTCTCGGTATTTTGTGCTGCTGTCTCTCTCTCTCTCTCTTTCTCGGCGTTTTGTGCTGCTGTCTCTCTCTCTCTCACTCTCTCGGTATTTTGTGCTGCTGTCTCGCTCTCTCTCTCTCCCTCTCGGTATTTTGTGCTGCTGTCTCTCTCTCTCTCTCTCTCTCTGTATTTTGTGCTGCTGTCTCTCTCTCTCTCTCTCTTTAGGTGTTTTGTGCTGCTGTCTCTCTCTCTCTCTCACTCTCTCGGTGTTTTGTGCTGCTGTCTCTCTCTCTCTCTCTCTCTCTCGGTATTTTGTGCTGCTGTCTCTCTCTCTCTCTCCCTCTCTTGCTGTTTTGTGCTGCTGTCTCTCTCTCTCTCTCGGTGTTTTGTGCTGCTGTCTCTCTCTCTCTCTCTCTCTCTCTCGGTATTTTGTGCTGCTGTCTCTCTCTCTCTCTCTCGGTATTTTGGTCTGCTGTCTCTCTCTCTCTCTCTCTCACTCGGTATTTTGTGCTGCTGTCTCTCTCTCTCTCTCTCGGTGTTTTGTGCTGCTGTCTCTCTCTCTCTCTCTCTCTCGGTGTTTTGGGCTGCTTTCTCTCTCTCTCTCTCGGTATTTTGTGCTGCTGTCTCTCTCTCTCTCTCTTGTTGTTTTGTGCTGCTGTCTCTCTCTTTCTCGGTGTTTTGTGCTGCTGTCTCTCTCTCTCTCTCTCCCTCTCGGTATTTTGTGCTGCTGTCTCTCTCTCTCTCTCTCTCTCTCTCGGTATTTTGTGCTGCTGTCTCTCTCTCTCACTCTCGGTATTTTGTGCTGCTGTCTCTCTCTCTCCCTCTCGGTATTTTGTGCTGCTGTCTCTCTCTCTCTCTCTCCCTCTCGGTATTTTGTGCTGCTCTCTCTCTCTCTCTCTCTCTCGGTATTTTGTGCTGCTGTCTCTCTCTCTCTCTCTCTCGGTATTTTGTGCTGCTGTCTCTCTCTCTCTCTCTCTCTCTCGGTATTTTGTGCTGCTGTCTCTCTCTCTCTCTCTCTCGGTGTTTTGTGCTGCTGTCTCTCTCTCTCTCTCCCTCTCGGTATTTTGTGCTGCTGTCTCACTCTCTCTCTCTCTCTCTCTCTCGGTATTTTTTGCTGCTGTCTCTCTCTCTCTCTCTCTCCCTCTCGGTATTTTGTGCTGCTGTCTCTCTCTCTCTCTCTCTCTCTCTCTCTCTCGGTATTTTGTGCTGCTGTCTCTCTCTCTCTCTCTCTCTCCCTCTCGGTATTTTGTGCTGCTGTCTCTCTCTCTCCCTCTCGGTATTTTGTGCTGCTGTCTCTCTCTCTCCCTCTCGGTATTTTGTGCTGCTGTCTCTCTCTCTCCCTCTCGGTATTTTGTGCTGCTGTCTCTCTCTCTCTCTCTCTCCCTCTCGGTATTTTGGTCTGCTGTCTCTCTCTCTCTCTCTCTCTCTCTAGGTATTTTGTGCTGCTGTCTCTCTCTCTCTCTCTCGGTGTTTTGTGCTGCTGTCTCTCTCTCTCTCTCGGTGTTTTGGGCTGCTGTCTCCCTCTCTCTCTCTCTCGGTATTTTGTGCTGCTGTCTCTCTCTCTCTCTCTCCCTCTCGGTATTTTGGGCTGCTGTCTCTCTCTCTCTCTCTCTCTCTCGGTATTTTGTGCTGCTGTCTTTCTCTCTCTCTCTCTCAGTATTTTGTGCTGCTGTCTCTCTCTCTCTCTCTCTCTTTAGGTGTTTTGTGCTGCTGTCTCTCTCTCTCTCTCTCTCTCTCTCTCTCTCTCTCACTCTCTCGGTGTTTTGTGCTGCTGTCTCTCACTCTTTCGGTGTTTTGTGCTGCTGTCTCTCTCTCTCTCTCGGTGTTTTGTGCTGCTGTCTCTCTCTCTCTCTCTAGGTGTTTTGTGCTGCTGTCTCTCTCTCTCTCTCGATCTTTCGGTGTTTTGTGCTGCTGTCTCTCTCTCTCTCTCTCTCGGTGTTTTGTGCTGCTGTCTCTCTCTCTCTCTCTCTCGGTGTTTTGTGCTGCAGTCTCTCTCTCTCTCTCTCTCTCGGTGTTTTGGGCTGCTTTCTCTCTCTCTCTCTCGGTATTTTGTGCTGCTGTCTCTCTCTCTCTCTCGGTGTTTTGTGCTGCTGTCTCTCTCTTTCTCGGTGTTTTGTGCTGCTGTCTCTCTCTCTCTCTCTCCCTCTCGGTATTTTGTGCTGCTGTCTCTCTCTCTCTCTCTCTCGGTATTTTGTGCTGCTGTCTCTCTCTCTCTCTCTCGGTATTTTGTGCTGCTGTCTCTCTCTCTCCCTCTCGGTATTTTGTGCTGCTGTCTCTCTCTCTCTCTCTCCCTCTCGGTATTTTGTGCTGCTCTCTCTCTCTCTCTCTCTCTCGGTATTTTGTGCTGCTGTCTCTCTCTCTCTCTCTCTCGGTATTTTGTGCTGCTGTCTCTCTCTCTCTCTCTCTCGCTCGGTATTTTGTGCTGCTGTCTCTCTCTCTCTCTCTCTCGGTGATTTGTGCTGCTGTCTCTCTCTCTCCCTCTCGGTATTTTGTGCTGCTGTCTCTCTCTCTCCCTCTCGGTATTTTGTGCTGCTGTCTCTCTCTCTCTCTCTCTCCCTCTCGGTATTTTGTGCTGCTGTCTCTCTCTCTCTCTCTCTCTCGGTATTTTGTGCTGCTGTCTCTCTCTCTCTCCCTCTCGGTATTTTGTGCTGCTGTCTCTCTCTCTCTCTCTCTCTCTCTCTCTCGGTATTTTTTGCTGCTGTCTCTCTCTCTCTCTCTCTCCCTCTCGGTATTTTGTGCTGCTGTCTCTCTCTCTCCCTCTCGGTATTTTGTGCTGCTGTCTCTCTCTCTCCCTCTCGGTATTTTGTGCTGCTGTCTCTCTCTCTCCCTCTCGGTATTTTGTGCTGCTGTCTCTCTCTCTCTCTCTCTCCCTCTCGGTATTTTGTGCTGCTGTCTCTCTCTCTCTCTCTCTCGGTATTTTGGTCTGCTGTCTCTCTCTCTCTCTCTCTCTCTCTAGGTATTTTGTGCTGCTGTCTCTCTCTCTCTCTCTCGGTGTTTTGTGCTGCTGTCTCTCTCTCTCTCTCGGTGTTTTGGGCTGCTGTCTCCCTCTCTCTCTCTCTCGGTATTTTGTGCTGCTGTCTCTCTCTCTCTCTCTCCCTCTCGGTATTTTGGGCTGCTGTCTCTCTCTCTCTCTCTCTCTCTCTCGGTATTTTGTGCTGCTGTCTTTCTCTCTCTCTCTCTCGGTATTTTGTGCTGCTGTCTCGCTCTCTCTCTCTCTCTTTAGGTGTTTTGTGCTGCTGTCTCTCTCTCTCTCTCTCTCTCTCTCTCTCTCACTCTTCGGTGTTTTGTGCTGCTGTCTCTCTCTCTCTCTCTCTCTCTCTCTCGGTATTTTGTGCTGCTGTCTCTCTCTCTCTCTTTCTCGGCGTTTTGTGCTGCTGTCTCTCTCTCTCTCACTCTTTCGGTGTTTTGTGCTGCTGTCTCTCTCTCTCTCTCGGTGTTTTGTGCTGCTGTCTCTCTCTCTCTCTCTAGGTGTTTTGTGCTGCTGTCTCCCTCTCTCTCTCGATCTTTCGGTGTTTTGTGCTGCTGTCTCTCTCTCTCTCTCGCTCTCGGTGTTTTGTGCTGCTGTCTCTCTCTCTCTCTCTCTCTCGGTGTTTTGTGCTGCTGTCTCTCTCTCTCTCTCTCTCTCTCGGTATTTTGTGCTGCTGTCTCTCTCTCTCTCTCTCTCCCTCTCGGTATTTTGTGCTGCTGTCTCTCTCTCTCTCTCTCTCCCTCTCGTTATTTTGTGCTGCTGTCTCTCTCTCTCTCTCTCTCTCTCGGTATTTTGTGCTGCTGTCTCGCTCTCTCTCTCTCCCTCTCGGTATTTTGTGCTGCTGTCTCTCTCTCTCTCTCTCTCTCGGTATTTTGTGCTGCTGTCTTTCTCTCTCTCTCTCCCTCTCGGTATTTTGGGCTGCTGTCTCTCTCTCTCTCTCTCTCTTGGTATTTTGTGCTGCTGTCTCTCTCTCTCTCTCTCTCGGTATTTTGTGCTGCTGTCTCTCTCTCTCTCTCTCTTTAGGTGTTTTGTGCTGCTGTCTCTCTCTCTCTCTCTCACTCTCTCGGTGTTTTGTGCTGCTGTCTCTCTCTCTCTCTCTCTCTCGGTATTTTGTGCTGCTGTCTCTCTCTCTCTCTCTCTCCCTCTCGGTATTTTGTGCTGCTGTCTCTCTCTCTCTCTCTCTCCCTCTCGTTATTTTGTGCTGCTGTCTCTCTCTCTCTCTCTCTCTCTCTCTCTCTCGGTATTTTGTGCTGCTGTCTCGCTCTCTCTCTCTCCCTCTCGGTATTTTGTGCTGCTCTCTCTCTCTCTCTCTCTCTCTCTCGGTATTTTGTGCTGCTGTCTTTCTCTCTCTCTCTCCCTCTCGGTATTTTGGGCTGCTGTCTCTCTCTCTCTCTCTCTCTTGGTATTTTGTGCTGCTGTCTATCTCTCTCTCTCTCTCGGTATTTTGTGCTGCTGTCTCTCTCTCTCTCTCTCTTTAGGTGTTTTGTGCTGCTGTCTCTCTCTCTCTCTCTCTCACTCTCTCGGTGTTTTGTGCTGCTGTCTCTCTCTCTCTCTCACTCTCTCGGTGTTTTGTGCTGCTGTCTCTCTCTCTCTCTCTCTCGGTATTTTGTGCTGCTGTCTCTCTCTCTCCCTCTCTCGCTGTTTTGTGCTGCTGTCTCTCTCTCTCTCTCGGTGTTTTGTGCTGCTGTCTCTCTCTCTCTCTCTCTCCCTCTCGGTATTTTGTGCTGCTGTCTCTCTCTCTCTCTCTCGGTATTTTGGTCTGCTGTCTCTCTCTCTCTCTCTCTCACTCGGTATTTTGTGCTGCTGTCTCTCTCTCTCTCTCTGGGTGTTTTGTGCTGCTGTCTCTCTCTTTCTCGGTGTTTTGTGCTGCTGTCTCTCTCTCTCTCTCTCCCTCTCGGTATTTTGTGCTGCTGTCTCTCTCTCTCTCTCTCTCTCTCTCTCGGTATTTTGTGCTGCTGTCTCTCTCTCTCTCTCTCTCACTCTCGGTATTTTGTGCTGCTGTCTCTCTCTCTCCCTCTCGGTATTTTGTGCTGCTGTCTCTCTCTTTCTCTCTCCCTCTCGGTATTTTGTGCTGCTCTCTCTCTCGGTGTTTTGTGCTGCTGTCTCTCTCTCTCTCTCTAGGTGTTTTGTGCTGCTGTCTCCCTCTCTCTCTCGATCTTTCGGTGTTTTGTGCTGCTGTCTCTCTCTCTCTCTCGCTCTCGGTGTTTTGTGCTGCTGTCTCTCTCTCTCTCTCTCTCTCGGTGTTTTGTGCTGCTGTCTCTCTCTCTCTCTCTCTCTCGGTATTTTGTGCTGCTGTCTCTCTCTCTCTCTCTCTCCCTCTCGGTATTTTGTGCTGCTGTCTCTCTCTCTCTCTCTCTCCCTCTCGTTATTTTGTGCTGCTGTCTCTCTCTCTCTCTCTCTCTCTCGGTATTTTGTGCTGCTGTCTCGCTCTCTCTCTCTCCCTCTCGGTATTTTGTGCTGCTGTCTCTCTCTCTCTCTCTCTCTCGGTATTTTGTGCTGCTGTCTTTCTCTCTCTCTCTCTCTCTCCCTCTCGGTATTTTGTGCTGCTGTCTCTCTCTCTCTCTCTCTCCCTCTCGTTATTTTGTGCTGCTGTCTCTCTCTCTCTCTCTCTCTCTCGGTATTTTGTGCTGCTGTCTCGCTCTCTCTCTCTCCCTCTCGGTATTTTGTGCTGCTGTCTCTCTCTCTCTCTCTCTCCCTCTCGTTATTTTGTGCTGCTGTCTCTCTCTCTCTCTCTCTCTCTCTCTCTCGGTATTTTGTGCTGCTGTCTCGCTCTCTCTCTCTCCCTCTCGGTATTTTGTGCTGCTCTCTCTCTCTCTCTCTCTCTCGGTATTTTGTGCTGCTGTCTTTCTCTCTCTCTCTCCCTCTCGGTATTTTGGGCTGCTGTCTCTCTCTCTCTCTCTCTTGGTATTTTGTGCTGCTGTCTATCTCTCTCTCTCTCTCGGTATTTTGTGCTGCTGTCTCTCTCTCTCTCTCTCTTTAGGTGTTTTGTGCTGCTGTCTCTCTCTCTCTCTCTCTCACTCTATCGGTGTTTTGTGCTGCTGTCTCTCTCTCTCTCTCACTCTCTCGGTGTTTTGTGCTGCTGTCTCTCTCTCTCTCTCTCTCTCTCGGTATTTTGTGCTGCTGTCTCTCTCTCTCCCTCTCTCGCTGTTTTGTGCTGCTGTCTCTCTCTCTCTCTCGGTGTTTTGTGCTGCTGTCTCTCTCTCTCTCTCTCTCCCTCTCGGTATTTTGTGCTGCTGTCTCTCTCTCTCTCTCTCGGTATTTTGGTCTGCTGTCTCTCTCTCTCTCTCTCTCACTCGGTATTTTGTGCTGCTGTCTCTCTCTCTCTCTCTCGGTGTTTTGTGCTGCTGTCTCTCTCTTTCTCGGTGTTTTGTGCTGCTGTCTCTCTCTCTCTCTCTCCCTCTCGGTATTTTGTGCTGCTGTCTCTCTCTCTCTCTCTCTCTCTCTCTCGGTATTTTGTGCTGCTGTCTCTCTCTCTCTCTCTCTCACTCTCGGTATTTTGTGCTGCTGTCTCTCTCTCTCCCTCTCGGTATTTTGTGCTGCTGTCTCTCTCTTTCTCTCTCCCTCTCGGTATTTTGTGCTGCTCTCTCTCTCGGTATTTTGTGCTGCTGTCTCTCTCTCTCTCTCTCTCGGTATTTTGTGCTGCTGTCTCTCTCTCTCGGTATTTTGTGCTGCTGTCTCTCTCTCTCTCTCTCTCGGTGTTTTGTGCTGCTGTCTCTCTCTCTCTCTCCCTCTCGGTATTTTGTGCTGCTGTCTCTCTCTCCCTCTCTCTCTCTCTCTCTCGGTATTTTTTGCTGCTGTCTCTCTCTCTCTCTCTCTCTCCCTCTCGGTATTTTGTGCTGCTGTCTCTCTCTCTCTCTCTCTCTCTCTCTCTCTCGGTAGTTTGTGCTGCTGTCTCTCTCTCTCTCTCTCTCTCTCTCTCTCTCCCTCTCGGTATTTTGTGCTGCTGTCTCTCTCTCTCTCTCTCTCGGTATTTTGTGCTGCTGTCTCTCTCTCTCTCTCTCTCACTCTCGGTATTTTGTGCTGCTGTCTCTCTCTCTCCCTCTCGGTATTTTGTGCTGCTGTCTCTCTCTCTCTCTCTCCCTCTCGGTATTTTGTGCTGCTCTCTCTCTCTCTCTCTCTCTCTCTCTCGGTATTTTGTGCTGCTGTCTCTCTCTCTCTCTCTCTCTCTCGGTATTTTGTGCTGCTGTCTCTCTCTCTCTCTCTCTCTCTCGGTATTTTGTGCTGCTGTCTCTCTCTCTCTCTCTCTCGGTGATTTGTGCTGCTGTCTCTCTCTCTCTCTCCCTCTCGGTATTTTGTGCTGCTGTCTCTCTCTCTCTCTCTCTCTCTCTCGGTATTTTTTGCTGCTGTCTCTCTCTCTCTCTCCCTCTCGGTATTTTGTGCTGCTGTCTCTCTCTCTCCCTCTCGGTATTTTGTGCTGCTGTCTCTCTCTCTCCCTCTAGGTATTTTGTGCTGCTGTCTCTCTCTCTCCCTCTCGGTATTTTGTGCTGCTGTCTCTCTCTCTCTCTCTCTCCCTCTCGGTATTTTGTGCTGCTGTCTCTCTCTCTCTCTCTCTCGGTATTTTGGTCTGCTGTCTCTCTCTCTCCCTCTCTCGCTGTTTTGTGCTGCTGTCTCTCTCTCTCTCTCGGTGTTTTGTGCTGCTGTCTCTCTCTCTCTCTCTCTCCCTCTCGGTATTTTGTGCTGCTGTCTCTCTCTCTCTCTCTCGGTATTTTGGTCTGCTGTCTCTCTCTCTCTCTCTCTCACTCGGTATTTTGTGCTGCTGTCTCTCTCTCTCTCTCTCGGTGTTTTGTGCTGCTGTCTCTCTCTTTCTCGGTGTTTTGTGCTGCTGTCTCTCTCTCTCTCTCTCCCTCTCGGTATTTTGTGCTGCTGTCTCTCTCTCTCTCTCTCTCTCTCTCTCGGTATTTTGTGCTGCTGTCTCTCTCTCTCTCTCTCTCACTCTCGGTATTTTGTGCTGCTGTCTCTCTCTCTCCCTCTCGGTATTTTGTGCTGCTGTCTCTCTCTTTCTCTCTCCCTCTCGGTATTTTGTGCTGCTCTCTCTCTCGGTATTTTGTGCTGCTGTCTCTCTCTCTCTCTCTCTCGGTATTTTGTGCTGCTGTCTCTCTCTCTCGGTATTTTGTGCTGCTGTCTCTCTCTCTCTCCCTCTCGGTATTTTGTGCTGCTGTCTCTCTCTCCCTCTCTCTCTCTCTCTCTCGGTATTTTTTGCTGCTGTCTCTCTCTCTCTCTCTCTCTCCCTCTCGGTATTTTGTGCTGCTGTCTCTCTCTCTCTCTCTCTCTCTCTCTCTCTCGGTATTTTGTGCTGCTGTCTCTCTCTCTCTCTCTCTCTCTCTCTCTCTCCCTCTCGGTATTTTGTGCTGCTGTCTCTCTCTCTCTCTCTCTCTCTCTCGGTATTTTGTGCTGCTGTCTCTCTCTCTCTCTCTCTCACTCTCGGTATTTTGTGCTGCTGTCTCTCTCTCTCCCTCTCGGTATTTTGTGCTGCTGTCTCTCTCTCTCTCTCTCCCTCTCGGTATTTTGTGCTGCTCTCTCTCTCTCTCTCTCTCTCGGTATTTTGTGCTGCTGTCTCTCTCTCTCTCTCTCTCTCGGTATTTTGTGCTGCTGTCTCTCTCTCTCTCTCTCTCTCTCGGTATTTTGTGCTGCTGTCTCTCTCTCTCTCTCTCTCGGTGATTTGTGCTGCTGTCTCTCTCTCTCTCTCCCTCTCGGTATTTTGTGCTGCTGTCTCTCTCTCTCTCTCTCTCTCTCTCGGTATTTTTTGCTGCTGTCTCTCTCTCTCTCTCTCTCCCTCTCGGTATTTTGTGCTGCTGTCTCTCTCTCTCCCTCTCGGTATTTTGTGCTGCTGTCTCTCTCTCTCCCTCTAGGTATTTTGTGCTGCTGTCTCTCTCTCTCCCTCTCGGTATTTTGTGCTGCTGTCTCTCTCTCTCTCTCTCTCCCTCTCGGTATTTTGTGCTGCTGTCTCTCTCTCTCTCTCTCTCGGTATTTTGGTCTGCTGTCTCTCTCTCTCTCTCTCTCTCTCTAGGTATTTTGTCCTGCTGTCTCTCTCTCTCTCTCTCGGTGTTTTGTGCTGCTGTCTCTCTCTCTCTCTCGGTGTTTTGGGCTGCTGTCTCCCTCTCTCTCTCTCTCGGTATTTTGTGCTGCTGTCTCTCTCTCTCTCTCTCCCTCTCGGTATTTTGGGCTGCTGTCTCTCTCTCTCTCTCTCTCTCTCGGTATTTTGTGCTGCTGTCTTTCTCTCTCTCTCTCTCGGTATTTTGTGCTGCTGTCTCTCTCTCTCTCTCTCTTTAGGTGTTTTGTGCTGCTGTCTCTCTCTCTCTCTCTCTCTCTCTCACTCTCTCGGTGTTTTGCGCTGCTGTCTCTCTCTCTCTCTCTCTCTCTCTCTCGGTATTTTGTGCTGCTGTCTCTCTCTCTCTCTCTCTTTCTCGGCGTTTTGTGCTGCTGTCTCTCTCTCTCTCACTCTTTCGGTGTTTTGTGCTGCTGTCTCTCTCTCTCTCTCGGTGTTTTGTGCTGCTGTCTCTCTCTCTCCCTCTCGGTATTTTGTGCTGCTGTCTCTCTCTCTCCCTCTCCCTCTCGGTATTTTGTGCTGCTCTCTCTCTCTCTCTCTCTCTCGGTATTTTGTGCTGCTGTCTCTCTCTCTCTCTCTCTCTCGGTATTTTGTGCTGCTGTCTCTCTCTCTCTCTCTCTCTCTCGGTATTTTGTGCTGCTGTCTCTCTCTCTCTCTCTCTCGGTGATTTGTGCTGCTGTCTCTCTCTCTCTCTCCCTCTCGGTATTTTGTGCTGCTGTCTCTCTCTCTCTCTCTCTCTCTCTCTCTCGGTATTTTTTGCTGCTGTCTCTCTCTCTCTCTCTCTCCCTCTCGGTATTTTGTGCTGCTGTCTCTCTCTCTCCCTCTCGGTATTTTGTGCTGCTGTCTCTCTCTCTCCCTCTAGGTATTTTGTGCTGCTGTCTCTCTCTCTCCCTCTCGGTATTTTGTGCTGCTGTCTCTCTCTCTCTCTCTCTCCCTCTCGGTATTTTGTGCTGCTGTCTCTCTCTCTCTCTCTCTCTCGGTATTTTGGTCTGCTGTCTCTCTCTCTCTCTCTCTCTCTCTAGGTATTTTGTCCTGCTGTCTCTCTCTCTCTCTCTCGGTGTTTTGTGCTGCTGTCTCTCTCTCTCGGTGTTTTGGGCTGCTGTCTCCCTCTCTCTCTCTCTCGGTATTTTGTGCTGCTGTCTCTCTCTCTCTCTCTCCCTCTCGGTATTTTGTGCTGCTGTCTCTCTCTCTCTCTCTCTTTAGGTGTTTTGTGCTGCTGTCTCTTTCTCTCTCTCTCTCTCTCTCTCTCTCACTCTCTCGGTGTTTTGTGCTGCTGTCTCTCTCTCTCTCTCTCTCTCTCTCTCTCTCGGTATTTTGTGCTGCTGTCTCTCTCTCTCTCTCTCTCTTTCTCGGCGTTTTGTGCTGCTGTCTCTCTCTCTCTCACTCTTTCGGTGTTTTGTGCTGCTGTCTCTCTCTCTCTCTCGGTGTTTTGTGCTGCTGTCTCTCTCTCTCTCTCTAGGTGTTTTGTGCTGCTGTCTCTCTCTCTCTCTCGATCTTTCGGTGTTTTGTGCTGCTGTCTCTCTCTCTCTCTCTCTCTCGGTGTTTTGTGCTGCTGTCTCTCTCTCTCTCTCTCACTCTCTCGGTGTTTTGTGCTGCTGTCTCTCTCTCTCTCTCTCTCGGTATTTTGTGCTGCTGTCTCTCTCTCTCTCTCTCTCCCTCTCGGTATTTTGTGCTGCTGTCTCTCTCTCTCTCTCTCTCCCTCTCGTTATTTTGTGCTGCTGTCTCTCTCTCTCTCTCTCTCTCTCGGTATTTTGTGCTGCTGTCTCGCTCTCTCTCTCTCCCTCTCGGTATTTTGTGCTGCTCTCTCTCTCTCTCTCGGTATTTTGTGCTGCTGTCTTTCTCTCTCTCTCTCCCTCTCGGTATTTTGGGCTGCTGTCTCTCTCTCTCTCTCTCTCTCTTGGTATTTTGTGCTGCTGTCTCTCTCTCTCTCTCTCTCTCGGTATTTTGTGCTGCTGTCTCTCTCTCTCTCTCTCTTTAGGTGTTTTGTGCTGCTGTCTCTCTCTCTCTCTCTCTCACTCTCTCGGTGTTTTGTGCTGCTGTCTCTCTCTCACTCTCTCGGTGTTTTGTGCTGCTGTCTCTCTCTCTCTCTCTCTCGGTATTTTGTGCTGCTGTCTCTCTCTCTCCCTCTCTCGCTGTTTTGTGCTGCTGTCTCTCTCTCTCTCTCGGTGTTTTGTGCTGCTCTCTCTCTCTCTCTCTCTCTCCCTCTCGGTATTTTGTGCTGCTGTCCCTCTCTCTCTCTCTCGGTATTTTGGTCTGCTGTCTCTCTCTCTCTCTCTCTCACTCGGTATTTTGTGCTGCTGTCTCTCTCTCTCTCTCTTGGTGTTTTGTGCTGCTGTCTCTCTCTCTCTCTCTCTCTCTGTGTTTTGGGCTGCTTTCTCTCTCTCTCTCTCGGTGTTTTGTGCTGCTGTCTCTCTCTCTCTCTCTCCCTCTCGGTATTTTGTGCTGCTGTCTCTCTCTCTCTCTCTCTCTCGGTATTTTGTGCTGCTGTCTCTCTCTCTCTCTCTCTCACTCTCGGTATTTTGTGCTGCTGTCTCTCTCTCTCCCTCTCGGTATTTTGTGCTGCTGTCACTCTCTCTCTCTCTCCCTCTCGGTATTTTGTGCTGCTGTCTCTCTCTCTCTCTCGGTATTTTGTGCTGCTGTCTCTCTCTCTCTCTCTCTCGGTATTTTGTGCTGCTGTCTCTCTCTCTCTCTCTCTCGGTATTTTGTGCTGCTGTCTCTCTCTGTCTCTCTCTCTAGGTATTTTGTCCTGCTGTCTCTCTCTCTCTCTCTCGGTGTTTTGTGCTGCTGTCTCTCTCTCTCTCTCGGTGTTTTGGGCTGCTGTCTCCCTCTCTCTCTCTCTCGGTATTTTGTGCTGCTGTCTCTCTCTCTCTCTCCCTCTCGGTATTTTGGGCTGCTGTCTCTCTCTCTCTCTCTCTCTCTCGGTATTTTGTGCTGCTGTCTTTCTCTCTCTCTCTCTCGGTATTTTGTGCTGCTGTCTCTCTCTCTCTCTCTCTTTAGGTGTTTTGTGCTGCTGTCTCTCTCTCTCTCTCTCTCTCTCTCTCTCTCTCACTCTCTCGGTGTTTTGCGCTGCTATCTCTCTCTCTCTCTCTCTCTCTCTCTCGGTATTTTGTGCTGCTGTCTCTCTCTCTCTCTCTCTTTCTCGGCGTTTTGTGCTGCTGTCTCTCTCTCTCTCACTCTTTCGGTGTTTTGTGCTGCTGTCTCTCTCTCTCTCTCGGTGTTTTGTGCTGCTGTCTCTCTCTCTCCCTCTCGGTATTTTGTGCTGCTGTCTCTCTCTCTCTCTCTCCCTCTCGGTATTTTGTGCTGCTGTCTCTCTCTCTCTCTCTCTCTCGGTATTTTGTGCTGCTGTCTCTCTCTCTCTCTCCCTCTCGGTATTTTGTGCTGCTGTCTCTCTCTCTCTCTCTCTCTCTCTCTCTCGGTATTTTTTGCTGCTGTCTCTCTCTCTCTCTCTCTCCCTCTCGGTATTTTGTGCTGCTGTCTCTCTCTCTCCCTCTCGGTATTTTGTGCTGCTGTCTCTCTCTCTCCCTCTAGGTATTTTGTGCTGCTGTCTCTCTCTCTCCCTCTCGGTATTTTGTGCTGCTGTCTCTCTCTCTCTCTCTCTCCCTCTCGGTATTTTGTGCTGCTGTCTCTCTCTCTCTCTCTCTCGGTATTTTGGTCTGCTGTCTCTCTCTCTCTCTCTCTCTCTCTAGGTATTTTGTCCTGCTGTCTCTCTCTCTCTCTCTCGGTGTTTTGTGCTGCTGTCTCTCTCTCTCGGTGTTTTGGGCTGCTGTCTCCCTCTCTCTCTCTCTCGGTATTTTGTGCTGCTGTCTCTCTCTCTCTCTCTCCCTCTCGGTATTTTGGGCTGCTGTCTCTCTCTCTCTCTCTCTCTCTCGGTATTTTGTGCTGCTGTCTTTCTCTCTCTCTCTCTCGGTATTTTGTGCTGCTGTCTCTCTCTCTCTCTCTCTTTAGGTGTTTTGTGCTGCTGTCTCTCTCTCTCTCTCTCTCTCTCACTCTCTCGGTGTTTTGTGCTGCTGTCTCTCTCTCTCTCTCTCTCGGTATTTTGTGCTGCTGTCTCGCTCTCTCTCTCTCTTTCTCGGCGTTTTGTGCTGCTGTCTCTCTCTCTCTCACTCTTTCGGTGTTTTGTGCTGCTGTCTCTCTCTCTCTCTCGGTGTTTTGTGCTGCTGTCTCTCTCTCTCTCTCTAGGTGTTTTGTGCTGCTGTCTCTCTCTCTCTCTCGATCTTTCGGTGTTTTGTGCTGCTGTCTCTCTCTCTCTCTCTCTCTCGGTGTTTTGTGCTGCTGTCTCTCTCTCTCTCTCTCACTCTCTCGGTGTTTTGTGCTGCTGTCTCTCTCTCTCTCTCTCTCGGTATTTTGTGCTGCTGTCTCTCTCTCTCTCTCTCTCTCCCTCTCGGTATTTTGTGCTGCTGTCTCTCTCTCTCTCTCTCTCCCTCTCGTTATTTTGTGCTGCTGTCTCTCTCTCTCTCTCTCTCTCTCTCGGTATTTTGTGCTGCTGTCTCGCTCTCTCTCTCTCCCTCTCGGTATTTTGTGCTGCTCTCTCTCTCTCTCTCGGTATTTTGTGCTGCTGTCTTTCTCTCTCTCTCTCCCTATCGGTATTTTGGGCTGCTGTCTCTCTCTCTCTCTCTCTCTCTTGGTATTTTGTGCTGCTGTCTCTCTCTCTCTCTCTCTCGGTATTTTGTGCTGCTGTCTCTCTCTCTCTCTCTCTTTAGGTGTTTTGTGCTGCTGTCTCTCTCTCTCTCTCTCTCACTCTCTCGGTGTTTTGTGCTGCTGTCTCTCTCTCACTCTCTCGGTGTTTTGTGCTGCTGTCTCTCTCTCTCTCTCTCTCTCTCGGTATTTTGTGCTGCTGTCTCTCTCTCTCCCTCTCTCGCTGTTTTGTGCTGCTGTCTCTCTCTCTCTCTCGGTGTTTTGTGCTGCTGTCTCTCTCTCTCTCTCTCTCCCTCTCGGTATTTTGTGCTGCTGTCTCTCTCTCTCTCTCTCTCGGTATTTTGGTCTGCTGTCTCTCTCTCTCTCTCTCTCACTCGGTATTTTGTGCTGCTGTCTCTCTCTCTCTCTCTTGGTGTTTTGTGCTGCTGTCTCTCTCTCTCTCTCTCTGTGTTTTGGGCTGCTTTCTCTCTCTCTCTCTCGGTGTTTTGTGCTGCTGTCTCTCTCTCTCTCTCTCCCTCTCGGTATTTTGTGCTGCTGTCTCTCTCTCTCCCTCTCGGTATTTTGTGCTGCTGTCTCTCTCTCTCTCTGTCCCTCTCGGTATTTTGTGCTGCTGTCTCTCTCTCTCTCTCTCTCGGTATTTTGTGCTGCTGTCTCTCTCTCTCTCTCTCTCGGTATTTTGTGCTGCTGTCTCTCTCTCTCTCTCTCTCGGTATTTTGTGCTGCTGTCTCTCTCTCTCTCGGTGTATTGTGCTGCTGTCTCTCTCTCTCTCTCCCTCTCGGTATTTTGTGCTGCTGTCTCTCTCTCCCTCTCTCTCTCTCTCTCTCGGTATTTTTTGCTGCTGTCTCTCTCTCTCTCTCTCTCCCTCTCGGTATTTTGTGCTGCTGTCTCTCTCTCGCTCTCTCTCTCTCTCTCTCGGTATTTTGTGCTGCTGTCTCTCTCTCTCTCTCTCTCTCTCTCTCTCCCTCTCGGTATTTTGTGCTGCTGTCTCTCTCTCTCTCTCTCTCTCTCTCGGTATTTTGTGCTGCTGTCTCTCTCTCTCTCTCTCTCACTCTCGTTATTTTGTGCTGCTGTCTCTCTCTCTCCCTCTCGGTATTTTGTGCTGCTGTCTCTCTCTCTCTCTCTCCCTCTCGGTATTTTGTGCTGCTCTCTCTCTCTCTCTCTCGGTATTTTGTGCTGCTGTCTTTCTCTCTCTCTCTCTCTCTCGGTATTTTGTGCTGCTGTCTCTCTCTCTCTCTTTCTCTCTCTCTCGGTATTTTGTGCTGCTGTCTCTCTCTCTCCCTCTCGGTATTTTGTGCTGCTGTCTCTCTCTCTCTCTCTCCCTCTCGGTATTTTGTGCTGCTCTCTCTCTCTCTCTCTCTCTCGGTATTTTGTGCTGCTGTCTCTCTCTCTCTCTCTCTCTCGGTATTTTGTGCTGCTGTCTCTCTCTCTCTCTCTCTCTCTCGGTATTTTGTGCTGCTGTCTCTCTCTCTCTCTCTCTCGGTGATTTGTGCTGCTGTCTCTCTCTCTCTCTCCCTCTCGGTATTTTGTGCTGCTGTCTCTCTCTCTCTCTCTCTCTCTCTCTCTCGGTATTTTTTGCAGCTGTCTCTCTCTCTCTCTCTCTCCCTCTCGGTATTTTGTGCTGCTGTCTCTCTCTCTCCCTCTCGGTATTTTGTGCTGCTGTCTCTCTCTCTCCCTCTAGGTATTTTGTGCTGCTGTCTCTCTCTCTCCCTCTCGGTATTTTGTGCTGCTGTCTCTCTCTCTCTCTCTCTCCCTCTCGGTATTTTGTGCTGCTGTCTCTCTCTCTCTCTCTCTCGGTATTTTGGTCTGCTGTCTCTCTCTCTCTCTCTCTCTCTCTAGGTATTTTGTCCTGCTGTCTCTCTCTCTCTCTCTCGGTGTTTTGTGCTGCTGTCTCTCTCTCTCGGTGTTTTGGGCTGCTGTCTCCCTCTCTCTCTCTCTCGGTATTTTGTGCTGCTGTCTCTCTCTCTCTCTCTCCCTCTCGGTATTTTGGGCTGCTGTCTCTCTCTCTCTCTCTCTCTCTCGGTATTTTGTGCTGCTGTCTTTCTCTCTCTCTCTCTCGGTATTTTGTGCTGCTGTCTCTCTCTCTCTCTCTCTTTAGGTGTTTTGTGCTGCTGTCTCTCTCTCTCTCTCTCTCTCTCACTCTCTCGGTGTTTTGTGCTGCTGTCTCTCTCTCTCTCTCTCTCGGTATTTTGTGCTGCTGTCTCGCTCTCTCTCTCTCTTTCTCGGCGTTTTGTGCTGCTGTCTCTCTCTCTCTCACTCTTTCGGTGTTTTGTGCTGCTGTCTCTCTCTCTCTCTCGGTGTTTTGTGCTGCTGTCTCTCTCTCTCTCTCTAGGTGTTTTGTGCTGCTGTCTCTCTCTCTCTCTCGATCTTTCGGTGTTTTGTGCTGCTGTCTCTCTCTCTCTCTCTCTCTCGGTGTTTTGTGCTGCTGTCTCTCTCTCTCTCTCTCACTCTCTCGGTGTTTTGTGCTGCTGTCTCTCTCTCTCTCTCTCTCGGTATTTTGTGCTGCTGTCTCTCTCTCTCTCTCTCTCTCCCTCTCGGTATTTTGTGCTGCTGTCTCTCTCTCTCTCTCTCTCCCTCTCGTTATTTTGTGCTGCTGTCTCTCTCTCTCTCTCTCTCTCTCTCGGTATTTTGTGCTGCTGTCTCGCTCTCTCTCTCTCCCTCTCGGTATTTTGTGCTGCTCTCTCTCTCTCTCTCGGTATTTTGTGCTGCTGTCTTTCTCTCTCTCTCTCCCTATCGGTATTTTGGGCTGCTGTCTCTCTCTCTCTCTCTCTCTCTTGGTATTTTGTGCTGCTGTCTCTCTCTCTCTCTCTCTCGGTATTTTGTGCTGCTGTCTCTCTCTCTCTCTCTCTTTAGGTGTTTTGTGCTGCTGTCTCTCTCTCTCTCTCTCTCACTCTCTCGGTGTTTTGTGCTGCTGTCTCTCTCTCACTCTCTCGGTGTTTTGTGCTGCTGTCTCTCTCTCTCTCTCTCTCTCTCGGTATTTTGTGCTGCTGTCTCTCTCTCTCCCTCTCTCGCTGTTTTGTGCTGCTGTCTCTCTCTCTCTCTCGGTGTTTTGTGCTGCTGTCTCTCTCTCTCTCTCTCTCCCTCTCGGTATTTTGTGCTGCTGTCTCTCTCTCTCTCTCTCGGTATTTTGGTCTGCTGTCTCTCTCTCTCTCTCTCTCACTCGGTATTTTGTGCTGCTGTCTCTCTCTCTCTCTCTTGGTGTTTTGTGCTGCTGTCTCTCTCTCTCTCTCTCTCTCTGTGTTTTGGGCTGCTTTCTCTCTCTCTCTCTCGGTGTTTTGTGCTGCTGTCTCTCTCTCTCTCTCTCCCTCTCGGTATTTTGTGCTGCTGTCTCTCTCTCTCCCTCTCGGTATTTTGTGCTGCTGTCTCTCTCTCTCTCTGTCCCTCTCGGTATTTTGTGCTGCTGTCTCTCTCTCTCTCTCTCTCGGTATTTTGTGCTGCTGTCTCTCTCTCTCTCTCTCTCGGTACTTTGTGCTGCTGTCTCTCTCTCTCTCTCTCTCGGTATTTTGTGCTGCTGTCTCTCTCTCTCTCGGTGTATTGTGCTGCTGTCTCTCTCTCTCTCTCCCTCTCGGTATTTTGTGCTGCTGTCTCTCTCTCCCTCTCTCTCTCTCTCTCTCGGTATTTTTTGCTGCTGTCTCTCTCTCTCTCTCTCTCCCTCTCGGTATTTTGTGCTGCTGTCTCTCTCTCGCTCTCTCTCTCTCTCTCTCGGTATTTTGTGCTGCTGTCTCTCTCTCTCTCTCTCTCTCTCTCTCTCCCTCTCGGTATTTTGTGCTGCTGTCTCTCTCTCTCTCTCTCTCACTCTCGGTATTTTGTGCTGCTGTCTCTCTCTCTCTCTCTCTCACTCTCGTTATTTTGTGCTGCTGTCTCTCTCTCTCCCTCTCGGTATTTTGTGCTGCTGTCTCTCTCTCTCTCTCTCCCTCTCGGTATTTTGTGCTGCTCTCTCTCTCTCTCTCTCTCTCGGTATTTTGTGCTGCTGTCTCTCTCTCTCTCTCTCTCGGTATTTTGTGCTGCTGTCTCTCTCTCTCTCTTTCTCTCTCTCTCGGTATTTTGTGCTGCTGTCTCTCTCTCTCTCTCTCTCGGTGATTTGTGCTGCTGTCTCTCTCTCTCTCTCCCTCTCGGTATTTTGTGCTGCTGTCTCTCTCTCTCTCTCTCTCTCTCTCTCTCTCGGTATTTTTTGCTGCTGTCTCTCTCTCTCTCTCTCTCCCTCTCGGTATTTTGTGCTGCTGTCTCTCTCTCTCCCTCTCGGTATTTTGTGCTGCTGTCTCTCTCTCTCCCTCTCGGTATTTTGTGCTGCTGTCTCTCTCTCTCTCTCTCTCCCTCTCGGTATTTTGTGCTGCTGTCTCTCTCTCTCTCTCTCTCGGTATTTTGGTCTGCTGTCTCTCTCTCTCTCTCTCTCTCTCTAGGTATTTTGTGCTGCTGTCTCTCTCTCTCTCTCTCGGTGTTTTGTGCTGCTGTCTCTCTCTCTCTCTCGGTGTTTTGGGCTGCTGTCTCCCTCTCTCTCTCTCTCGGTATTTTGTGCTGCTGTCTCTCTCTCTCTCTCTCCCTCTCGGTATTTTGGGCTGCTGTCTCTCTCTCTCTCTCTCTCTCTCTCGGTATTTTGTGCTGCTGTCTTTCTCTCTCTCTCTCTCGGTATTTTGTGCTGCTGTCTCTCTCTCTCTCTCTCTTTAGGTGTTTTGTGCTGCTGTCTCTCTCTCTCTCTCTCTCTCTCTCTCTCTCACTCTCTCGGTGTTTTGTGCTGCTGTCTCTCTCTCTCTCTCTCTCTCTCTCTCGGTATTTTGTGCTGCTGTCTCTCTCTCTCTCTCTCTTTCTCGGCGTTTTGTGCTGCTGTCTCTCTCTCTCTCTCTCTCTCTCTCTCGGTGTTTTGTGCTGCTGTCTCTCTCTCTCTCTCGGTGTTTTGTGCTGCTGTCTCTCTCTCTCTCTCTAGGTGTTTTGTGCTGCTGTCTCTCTCTCTCTCTCGATCTTTCGGTGTTTTGTGCTGCTGTCTCTCTCTCTCTCTCTCTCTCGGTGTTTTGTGCTGCTGTCTCTCTCTCTCTCTCTCTCTCGGTGTTTTGTGCTGCTGTCTCTCTCTCTCGGTATTTTGTGCTGCTGTCTCTCTCTCTCTCTCTCTCCCTCTCGGTATTTTGTGCTGCTGTCTCTCTCTCTCTCTCTCTCCCTCTCGTTATTTTGTGCTGCTGTCTCTCTCTCTCTCTCTCTCTCTCGGTATTTTGTGCTGCTGTCTCGCTCTCTCTCTCTCCCTCTCGGTATTTTGTGCTGCTGTCTCTCTCTCTCTCTCTCTCTCGGTATTTTGTGCTGCTGTCTTTCTCTCTCTCTCTCCCTCTCGGTATTTTGGGCTGCTGTCTCTCTCTCTCTCTCTCTCTTGGTATTTTGTGCTGCTGTCTCTCTCTCTCTCTCTCTCGGTATTTTGTGCTGCTGTCTCTCTCTCTCTCTCTCTTTAGGTGTTTTGTGCTGCTGTCTCTCTCTCTCTCTCACTCTCTCGGTGTTTTGTGCTGCTGTCTCTCTCTCTCTCTCTCTCTCGGTATTTTGTGCTGCTGTCTCTCTCTCTCTCTCTCTCCCTCTCGGTATTTTGTGCTGCTGTCTCTCTCTCTCTCTCTCTCCCTCTCGTTATTTTGTGCTGCTGTCTCTCTCTCTCTCTCTCTCTCTCTCTCGGTATTTTGTGCTGCTGTCTCGCTCTCTCTCTCTCCCTCTCGGTATTTTGTGCTGCTCTCTCTCTCTCTCTCTCTCTCTCTCTCGGTATTTTGTGCTGCTGTCTTTCTCTCTCTCTCTCCCTCTCGGTATTTTGGGCTGCTGTCTCTCTCTCTCTCTTCTCTTGGTATTTTGTGCTGCTGTCTCTCTCTCTCTCTCTCTCGGTATTTTGTGCTGCTGTCTCTCTCTCTCTCTCTCTTTAGGTGTTTTGTGCTGCTGTCTCTCTCTCTCTCTCTCTCACTCTCTCGGTGTTTTGTGCTGCTGTCTCTCTCTCTCTCTCACTCTCTCGGTGTTTTGTGCTGCTGTCTCTCTCTCTCTCTCTCTCTCTCTCGGTATTTTGTGCTGCTGTCTCTCTCTCTCCCTCTCTCGCTGTTTTGTGCTGCTGTCTCTCTCTCTCTCTCGGTGTTTTGTGCTGCTGTCTCTCTCTCTCTCTCTCTCCCTCTCGGTATTTTGTGCTGCTGTCTCTCTCTCTCTCTCTCGGTATTTTGGTCTGCTGTCTCTCTCTCTCTCTCTCTCTCTCACTCGGTATTTTGTGCTGCTGTCTCTCTCTCTCTCTCTCGGTGTTTTGTGCTGCTGTCTCTCTCTCTCTCTCTCTCTCTGTGTTTTGGGCTGCTTTCTCTCTCTCTCTCTCGGTATTTTGTGCTGCTGTCTCTCTCTCTCTCTCTTGGTGTTTTGTGCTGCTGTCTCTCTCTTTCTCGGTGTTTTGTGCTGCTGTCTCTCTCTCTCTCTCTCCCTCTCGGTATTTTGTGCTGCTGTCTCTCTCTCTCTCTCTCTCTCTCTCTCTCTCGGTATTTTGTGCTGCTGTCTCTCTCTCTCTCTCTCTCACTCTCGGTATGTTGTGCTGCTGTCTCTCTCTCTCCCTCTCGGTATTTTGTGCTGCTGTCTCTCTCTCTCTCTCTCCCTCTCGGTATTTTGTGCTGCTCTCTCTCCCTCTCTCTCTCTCGGTATTTTGTGCTGCTGTCTCTCTCTCTCTCTCTCTCGGTATTTTGTGCTGCTGTCTCTCTCTCTCTCTCTCTCGGTATTTTGTGCTGCAGTCTCTCTCTCTCTCTCTCTCGGTGTTTTGTGCTGCTGTCTCTCTCTCTCTCTCCCTCTCGGTATTTTGTGCTGCTGTCTCTCTCTCCCTCTCTCTCTCTCTCTCTCGGTATTTTTTGCTGCTGTCTCTCTCTCCCTCTCTCTCCCTCTCGGTATTTTGTGCTGCTGTCTCTCTCTATCTCTCTCTCTCTCTCTCTCTCGGTATTTTGTGCTGCTGTCTCTCTCTCTCTCTCTCTCTCCCTCTCGGTATTTTGTGCTGCTGTCTCTCTCTATCTCTCTCTCTCTCTCTCTCTCGGTGTTTTGTGCTGCTGTCTCTCTCTCTCTCTCGGTGTTTTGGGCTGCTGTCTCCCTCTCTCTCTCTCTCGGTATTTTGTGCTGCTGTCTCTCTCTCTCTCTCTCCCTCTCGGTATTTTGGGCTGCTGTCTCTCTCTCTCTTTCTCTCTCTCGGTATTTTGTGCTGCTGTCTTTCTCTCTCTCTCTCTCGGTATTTTGTGCTGCTGTCTCTCTCTCTCTCTCTCTCTTTAGGTGTTTTGTGCTGCTGTCTCTCTCTCTCTCTCTCTCTCTCTCTCTCTCACTCTCTCGGTGCTTTGTGCTGCTGTCTCTCTCTCTCTCTCTCTCTCGGTATTTTGTGCTGCTGTCTCTCTCTCTCTCTCTCTTTCTCGGCGTTTTGTGCTGCTGTCTCTCTCTCTCTCACTCTTTCGGTGTTTTGTGCTGCTGTCTCTCTCTCTCTCTCGGTGTTTTGTGCTGCTGTCTCTCTCTCTCTCTCTAGGTGTTTTGTGCTGCTGTCTCTCTCTCTCTCTCTCTCTCTCGGTGTTTTGTGCTGCTGTCTCTCTCTCTCTCTCTCTCGGTGTTTTGTGCTGCAGTCTCTCTCTCTCTCTCTCTCTCGGTGTTTTGTGCTGCTGTCTCTCTCTATCTCTCTCTCTCTCTCTCTCTCGGTGTTTTGTGCTGCTGTCTCTCTCTCTCTCTCGGTGTTTTGGGCTGCTGTCTCCCTCTCTCTCTCTCTCGGTATTTTGTGCTGCTGTCTCTCTCTCTCTCTCTCCCTCTCGGTATTTTGGGCTGCTGTCTCTCTCTCTCTTTCTCTCTCTCGGTATTTTGTGCTGCTGTCTTTCTCTCTCTCTCTCTCGGTATTTTGTGCTGCTGTCTCTCTCTCTCTCTCTCTCTTTAGGTGTTTTGTGCTGCTGTCTCTCTCTCTCTCTCTCTCTCTCTCTCTCTCACTCTCTCGGTGCTTTGTGCTGCTGTCTCTCTCTCTCTCTCTCTCTCGGTATTTTGTGCTGCTGTCTCTCTCTCTCTCTCTCTTTCTCGGCGTTTTGTGCTGCTGTCTCTCTCTCTCTCACTCTTTCGGTGTTTTGTGCTGCTGTCTCTCTCTCTCTCTCGGTGTTTTGTGCTGCTGTCTCTCTCTCTCTCTCTAGGTGTTTTGTGCTGCTGTCTCTCTCTCTCTCTCTCTCTCTCGGTGTTTTGTGCTGCTGTCTCTCTCTCTCTCTCTCTCGGTGTTTTGTGCTGCAGTCTCTCTCTCTCTCTCTCTCTCGGTGTTTTGTGCTGCTGTCTCTCTCTCTCTCTCTCTCTCTCTCGGTATTTTGTGCTGCTGTCTCTCTCTCTCTCGGTGTTTTGTGCTGCTCTCTCTCTCTCTCTCTCTCGGTGTTTTGTGCTGCTGTCTCTCTCTCTATCTTTCGCTATTTTGTGCTGCTCTCTCTCTCTCTCTCTCTCGGTGTTTTGTGCTGCTGTCTCTCTCTCTCTCTCTCTCTCGGTGTTTTGTGCTGCTGTCTCTCTCTCTCTCTCTCTCTCGGTGTTTTGTGCTGCTGTCTCTCTCTCTCTGTGTTTTGTGCTGCTGTCTCTCTCTCTCGCTCTCTTGGTGTTTTGTGCTGCTGTCTCTCTCTCTCTCTCTCTTTCGGTGTTTTGTGCTGCTGTCTCTCTCTCTCTAGGTGTTTTGTGCTGCTGTCTCTCTCTCTCTCTCACTCTCTCGGTGTTTTGTGCTGCTGTCTCTCTCTCTCTCTCTCTCTCGGTGTTTTGTGCTGCTGTCTCTCTCTCTCTCTCTCTCTCGGTGTTTTGTGCTGCTCTCTCTCTCTCTCTCTCTAGGTGTTTTGTGCTGCTGTCTCTCTCTCTCTCTCTCTCTCTCGGTGTCTTGTGCTGCTGTCTCTGTCTCTCCATCTCGATGTTTTGTGCTGCTGTCTCTCTCTCTCTCTCTCTCGGTGTTTTGTGCTGCTGTCTCTCTCTCTCGGTGTTTTGTGCTGCTGTCTCTCTCTCTCTCTCTCTCTCTCGGTGTTTTGTGCTGCTGTCTCTCTCTCTCTCTCTCGGTGTTTTGTGCTGCTGTCTCTCTCTCTCTCTCAAGGTGTTTTGTGTTGCTGTTTCTCTCTCTCTCTATCTTTCGGTCTTTTGTGCTGCTGTCTCTCTCTCTCTCTCTCTTTAGTTGTTTTGTGCTGCTGTCTCTCTCTCTCTCTCTCTCACTCTCTCGGTGTTTTGTGCTGCAGTCTCTCTCTCTCTCTCTCGGTATTTTGGTCTGCTGTCTCTCTCTCTCTCTCTCTCTCTCTAGGTATTTTGTGCTGCTGTCTCTCTCTCTCTCTCTCGGTATTTTGGTCTGCTGTCTCTCTCTCTCTCTCTCTCTCTCTAGGTATTTTGTGCTGCTGTCTCTCTCTCTCTCTCTCGGTGTTTTGTGCTGCTGTCTCTCTCTCTCTCTCGGTGTTTTGGGCTGCTGTCTCCCTCTCTCTCTCTCTCGGTATTTTGTGCTGCTGTCTCTCTCTCTCTCTCTCCCTCTCGGTATTTTGGGCTGCTGTCTCTCTCTCTCTCTCTCTCTCGGTATTTTGTGCTGCTGTCTTTCTCTCTCTCTCTCTCGGTATTTTGTGCTGCTGTCTCTCTCTCTCTCTCTCTCTTTAGGTGTTTTGTGCTGCTGTCTCTCTCTCTCTCTCTCTCTCTCTCTCTCACTCTCTCGGTGTTTTGTGCTGCTGTCTCTCTCTCTCTCTCTCTCTCTCGGTGTTTTGTGCTGCTGTCTCTCTCTCTCTCTCTCTCTCGGTATTTTGTGCTGCTGTCTCTCTCTCTCTCTCTCTTTCTCGGCGTTTTGTGCTGCTGTCTCTCTCTCTCTCACTCTTTCAGTGTTCTGTGCTGCTGTCTCTCTCTCTCTCTCGGTGTTTTGTGCTGCTGTCTCTCTCTCTCTCTCTAGGTGTTTTGTGCTGCTGTCTCTCTCTCTCTCTCTCTCTCTCGGTGCTTTGCGCTGCTGTCTCTCTCTCTCTCTCGGTGTTTTGTGCTGCTGTCTCTCTCTCTCTCTCTCTCTCTCT
>NW_027140837.1:417500-420000 GCF_036365525.1 Heterodontus francisci | reverse complement strand
CTCTCTCTCTCTCTCGGTATTTTGTGCTGCTGTCTCTCTCTCTCCCTCTCGGTATTTTGTGCTGCTATCTCTCTCTCTCTCTCCCTCTCGGTATTTTGTGCTGCTGTCTCTCTCTCTCTCCCTCTCGGTATTTTGGGCTGCTGTCTCTCTCTCTCTCTCTCTCCCTCTCGGTATTTTGTGCTGCTGTCTCTCTCTCTCTCTCTCGGTATTTTGGTCTGCTGTCTCTCTCTCTCTCTCTCTCACTCGGTATTTTGTGCTGCTGTCTCTCTCTCACTCTCTCGGTGTTTTGTGCTGCTGACTTTCTCTCTCTCTCTCTCTCGGTATTTTGTGCTGCTGTCTCTCTCTCTCTCTCTCTCTCTCGGTATTTTGTGCTGCTGTCTCTCTCTCTCCCTCTCGGTATTTTGTGCTGCAATCTCTCTCTCTCTCTCCCTCTCGGTATTTTGTGCTGCTGTCTCTCTCTCTCTCCCTCTCGGTATTTTGGGCTGCTGTCTCTCTCTCTCTCTCTCTCCCTCTCGGTATTTTGTGCTGCTGTCTCTCTCTCTCTCTCTCGGTATTTTGGTCTGCTGTCTCTCTCTCTCTCTCTCTCACTCGGTATTTTGTGCTGCTGTCTCTCTCTCTCTCTCTCGGTGTTTTGTGCTGCTGTCTCTCTCTCTCTCTCTCTCTCGGTGTTTTGTGCTGCTGTCTCTCTCTTTCTCGGTGTTTTGTGCTGCTGTCTCTCTCTCTCTCTCTCCCTCTCGGTATTTTGTGCTGCTGTCTCTCTCTCTCTCTCTCTCTCGGTATTTTGTGCTGCTGTCTCTCTCTCTCTCTCTCTCACTCTCGGTATTTTGTGCTGCTGTCTCTCTCTCTCTCTCTCTCTCCCTCTCGGTATTTTGTGCTGCTGTCTCTCTCTCTCTCTCTCCCTCTCGGTATTTTGTGCTGCTCTCTCTCTCTCTCTCTCTCTCGGTATTTTGTGCTGCTGTCTCTCTCTCTCTCTCTCTCGGTATTTTGTGCTGCTGTCTCTCTCTCTCTCTCTCTCGGTATTTTGTGCTGCTGTCTCTCTCTCTCTCTCTCTCTCTCTCTCGGTATTTTGTGCTGCTGTCTCTCTCTCTCTCTCTCTCGGTGTTTTGTGCTGCTGTCTCTCTCTCTCTCTCCCTCTCGGTATTTTGTGCTGCTGTCTCTCTCTCTCTTTCTCTCTCTCTCTCGGTATTTTTTGCAGCTGTCTCTCTCTCTCTCTCCCTCTCGGTATTTTGTGCTGCTGTCTCTCTCTCTCTCTCTCTCTCTCTCTCGGTATTTTGTGCTGCTGTCTCTCTCTCTCTCTCTCTCTCCCTCGGTATTTTGTGCTGCTGTCTCTCTCTCTCCCTCTCGGTATTTTGTGCGGCTGTCTCTCTCTCTCCCTCTAGATATTTTGTGCTGCTGTCTCTCTCTCTCTCTCTCGGTATTTTGGTCTGCTGTCTCTCTCTCTCTCTCTCTCTCTCTAGGTATTTTGTGCTGCTGTCTCTCTCTCTCTCTCTCGGTGTTTTGTGCTGCTGTCTCTCTCTCTCTCTCTCTCTCGGTGTTTTGGGCTGCTGTCTCTCTCTCTCTCTCTCTCGGTATTTTGTGCTGCTGTCTCTCTCTCTCTCTCTCCCTCTCGGTATTTTGGGCTGCTGTCTCTCTCTCTCTCTCTCTCTCGGTATTTTGTGCTGCTGTCTTTCTCTCTCTCTCTCTCGGTATTTTGTGCTGCTGTCTCTCTCTCTCTCTCTCTTTAGGTGTTTTGTGCTGCTGTCTCTCTCTCTCTCTCTCTCTCTCTCTCTCACTCTCTCGGTGTTTTGTGCTGCTGTCTCTCTCTCTCTCTCTCGGTATTTTTGCTGCTGTCTCTGTCTCTCTCTCTCTCTCTCGGCGTTTTGTGCTGCTGTCTCTCTCTCTCTCACTCTTTAGGTGTTTTGTGCTGCTGTCTCTCTCTCTCTCGGTGTTTTGTGCTGCTGTCTCTCTCTATCTCTCGGTGTTTTGTGCTGCTGTCTCTCTCTCTCTATCTTTCGGTGTTTTGTGCTGCTGTCTCTCTCTCTCTCTCTCTCTCGGTGTTTTGTGCTGCTGTCTCTCTCTCTCTCTCTCTCTCTGTGTTTTGAGCTGCTGTCTCTCTCTCTCTCTCTCTCTCGGTGTTTTGTGCTGCTGTCTCTCTCTCTCTCTCTCTCTCGGTGTTTTGTGCTGCTGTCTCTCTCTCTCTCTCTCTCGATGTTTTGTGCTGCTGTCTCTCTCTCTATCTTTCGCTGTTTTGTGCTGCGCTCTCTCTCTCTCTCTCTCTCTCTCTCTCTCTCTCGGTGTTTTGTGCTGCTGTCTCTCTCTCTCTCTCTCTCTCTCTCTCGGTGTTTTGTGCTGCTGTCTCTCTCTCTCTCTCTCTCTCTCTCTCGGTGTTTTGTGCTGCTGTCTCTCTCTCTCTCTCTGTCTCTCTCGGTGTTTTGTGCTGCTGTCTCTCTCTCTCTCTTGGTGTTTTGTGTTGCTGTCTCTCTCTCTCTCTCTCTCTCTCTCGGTGTTTTGTGCTGCTGTC
>NW_027140837.1:360000-412500 GCF_036365525.1 Heterodontus francisci | reverse complement strand
TCGGTATTTTGTGCTGCTGTCTCTCTCTCTCTCTCTCCCTCTCGGTATTTTGTGCTGCTGTCTCTCTCTCTCTCTCTCCCTCTCGGTATTTTGTGCTGCTCTCTCTCTCTCTCTCTCTCTCGGTATTTTGTGCTGCTGTCTCTCTCTCTCTCTCTCTCGGTATTTTGTGCTGCTGTCTCTCTCTCTCTCTCTCTCGGTATTTTGTGCTGCTGTCTCTCTCTCTCTCTCTCTCTCGGTGTTTTGTGCTGCTGTCTCTCTCTCTCTCTCCCTCTCGGTATTTTGTGCTGCTGTCTCTCTCTCTGTCGGTATTTTTTGCTGCTGTCTCTCTCTCTCTCTCTCTCCCTCTCGGTATTTTGTGCTGCTGTCTCTCTCTCTCTCTCTCTCTCTCTCTCTCTCTCTCGGTATTTTGTGCTGCTGTCTCTCTCTCTCACTCTCTCTCCCTCTCGGTATTTTGTGCTGCTGTCTCTCTCTCTCCCTCTCGGTATTTTGTGCTGCTGTCTCTCTCTCTCCCTCTCGGTATTTTGTGCTGCTGTCTCTCTCTCTCTCTCTCTCCCTCTCGGTATTTTGTGCTGCTGTCTCTCTCTCTCTCTCTCGGTATTTTGGTCTGCTGTCTCTCTCTCTCTCTCTCTCTCGGTGTTTTGGGCTGCTGTCTCTCTCTCTCTCTCTCTCGGTATTTTGGTCTGCTGTCTCTCTCTCTCTCTCTCTCTCTCGGTGTTTTGGGCTGCTGTCTCTCTCTCTCTCTCTCTCTCGGTATTTTGTGCTGCTGTCTCTCTCTCTCTCTCTCCCTCTCGGTATTTTGGGCTGCTGTCTCTCTCTCTCTCTCTCTCTCGGTATTTTGTGCTGCTGTCTTTCTCTCTCTCTCTCTCGGTATTTTGTGCTGCTGTCTCTCTCTCTCTCTCTCGGTGTTTTGTGCTGCTGTCTCTCTCTCTCTCTCTCTCTCGGTGTTTTGGGCTGCTTTCTCTCTCTCTCTCGGTATTTTGTGCTGCTGTCTCTCTCTCTCTCTCTTGGTGTTTTGTGCTGCTGTCTCTCTCTTTCTCGGTGTTTTGTGCTGCTGTCTCTCTCTCTCTCTCTCCCTCTCGGTATTTTGTGCTGCTGTCTCTCTCTCTCTCTCTCTCTCTCTCTCGGTATTTTGTGCTGCTGTCTCTCTCTCTCTCTCTCTCACTCTCGGTATTTTGTGCTGCTGTCTCTCTCTCTCCCTCTCGGTATTTTGTGCTGCTGTCTCTCTCTCTCTCTCTCCCTCTCGGTATTTTGTGCTGCTCTCTCTCTCTCTCTCTCTCTCGGTATTTTGTGCTGCTGTCTCTCTCTCTCTCTCTCTCGGTATTTTGTGCTGCTGTCTCTCTCTCTCTCTCTCTCGGTATTTTGTTCTGCTGTCTCTCTCTCTCTCTCTCTCTCGGTATTTTGTGCTGCTGTCTCTCTCTCTCTCTCTCTCTCGGTGTTTTGTGCTGCTGTCTCTCTCTCTCTCTCCCTCTCGGTATTTTGTGCTGCTGTCTCTCTCTCTCTCTCTCTCTCTCTCTCGGTATTTTTTGCTGCTGTCTCTCTCTCTCTCTCTCTCCCTCTCGGTATTTTGTGCTGCTGTCTCTCTCTTTCTCTCTCTCTCTCTCTCTCGGTATTTTGTCCTGCTGTCTCTATCTCTCTCTCTCTCTCCCTCTCGGTATTTTGTGCTGCTGTCTCTCTCTCTCCCTCTCGGTATTTTGTGCTGCTGTCTCTCTCTCTCCCTCTCGGTATTTTGTGCTGCTGTCTCTCTCTCTCTCTCTCTCCCTCTCGGTATTTTGTGCTGCTGTCTCTCTCTCTCTCTCTCGGTATTTTGGTCTGCTGTCTCTCTCTCTCTCTCTCTCTCTCTAGGTATTTTGTGCTGCTGTCTCTCTCTCTCTCTCTCGGTGTTTTGTGCTGCTGTCTCTCTCTCTCTCTCGGTGTTTTGGGCTGCTGTCTCCCTCTCTCTCTCTCTCGGTATTTTGTGCTGCTGTCTCTCTCTCTCTCTCTCCCTCTCGGTATTTTGGGCTGCTGTCTCTCTCTCTCTCTCTCTCTCTCGGTATTTTGTGCTGCTGTCTTTCTCTCTCTCTCTCTCGGTATTTTGTGCTGCTGTCTCTCTCTCTCTCTCTCTTTAGGTGTTTTGTGCTGCTGTCTCTCTCTCTCTCTCTCTCTCTCACTCTCTCGGTGTTTTGTGCTGCTGTCTCTCTCTCTCTCTCGGTATTTTGTGCTGCTGTCTCTCTCTCTCTCTCTCTTTCTCGGCGTTTTGTGCTGCTGTCTCTCTCTCTCTCACTCTTTCGGTGTTTTGTGCTGCTGTCTCTCTCTCTCTCTCGGTGTTTTGTGCTGCTGTCTCTCTCTCTCTCTCTCTAGGTGTTTTGTGCTGCTGTCTCTCTCTCTCTCTCGATCTTTCGGTGTTTTGTGCTGCTGTCTCTCTCTCTCTCTCTCTCGGTGTTTTGTGCTGCTGTCTCTCTCTCTCTCTCTCTCGGTGTTTTGTGCTGTAGTCTCTCTCTCTCTCTCTCTCTCTCGGTGTTTTGTGCTGCTGTCTCTCTCTCTCTCTCTCTCTCTCTCGGTATTTTGTGCTGCTGTCTCTCTCTCTCTCTCGGTGTTTTGTGCTGCTGTCTCTCTCTCTCTCTCTCGGTGTTTTGTGCTGCTGTCTCTCTCTCTATCTTTCGCTATTTTGTGCTGCTCTCTCTCTCTCTCTCTCTCTCTCTCGGTGTTTTGTGCTGCTGTCTCTCTCTCTCTCTCTCTCTCGGTGTTTTGTGCTGCTGTCTCTCTCTCTCTCTCTCTCTCTCTCGGTGTTTTGTGCTGCTGTCTCTCTCTCTCTCTCTCGGTGTTTTGTGCTGCTGTCTCTCTCTCTCTCTCACTCTTGGTGTTTTGTGCTGCTGTCTCTCTCTCTCTCTCTCTTTCGGTGTTTTGTGCTGCTGTCTCTCTCTCTCTAGGTGTTTTGTGCTGCTGTCTCTCTCTCTCTCTCTCTCGGTGTTTTGTGCTGCTGTCTCTCTCTCTCTCTCTCTCTCTCGGTGTTTTGTGCTGCTGTCTCTCTCTCTCTCTCTCTCTCTCGGTGTTTTGTGCTGCTGTCTCTCTCTCTCTCTCTAGGTGTTTTGTGCTGCTGTCTCTCTCTCTCTCTCTCTCGGTGTCTTGTGCTGCTGTCTCTCTCTCTCCCTCTCGGTGTTTTGTGCTGCTGTCTCTCTCTCTCTCTCTCTCGGTGTTTTGTGCTGCTGTCTCTCTCTCTCGGTGTTTTGTGCTGCTGTCTCTCTCTCTCTCTCTCGGTGTTTTGTGCTGCTGTCTCTCTCTCTCTCTCAAGGTGTTTTGTGTTGCTGTTTCTCTCTCTCTCTATCTTTCGGTGTTTTGTGCTGCTGTCTCTCTCTCTCTCTCTCTTTAGGTGTTTTGTGCTGCTGTCTCTCTCTCTCTCTCTCTCACTCTCTCGGTGTTTTGTGCTGCTGTCTCTCTCTCTCTCTCTCTCTCTCGGTATTTTGTGCTGCTGTCTCTCTCTCTCTCTCTCTCTCTCGGTATTTTGTGCTGCTGTCTCTCTCTCTCCCTCTCGGTATTTTGTGCTGCTATCTCTCTCTCTCTCTCCCTCTCGGTATTTTTTGCTGCTGTCTCTCTCTCTCTCCCTCTCGGTATTTTGGGCTGCTGTCTCTCTCTCTCTCTCTCTCCCTCTCGGTATTTTGTGCTGCTGTCTCTCTCTCTCTCGGTATTTTGGTCTGCTGTCTCTCTCTCTCTCTCTCTCACTCGGTATTTTGTGCTGCTGTCTCTCTCTCTCTCTCGCTGTTTTGTGCTGCTGTCTCTCTCTCTCTCTCTCTCTCTCGGTGTTTTGGGCTGCTTTCTCTCTCTCTCTCTCTCTCTCGTTATTTTGTGCTGCTGTCTCTCTCTCTCTCTCTCGGTGTTTTGTGCTGCTGTCTCTCTCTTTCTCGGTGTTTTGTGCTGCTGTCTCTCTCTCTCTCTCTCCCTCTCGGTATTTTGTGCTGCTGTCTCTCTCTCTCTCTCTCTCTCGGTATTTTGTGCTGCTGTCTCTCTCTCTCTCTCACTCTCGGTATTTTGTGCTGCTGTCTCTCTCTCTCTCTCTCTCTCCCTCTCGGTATTTTGTGCTGCTGTCTCTCTCTCTCTCCCTCTCGGTATTTTGTGCTGCTCTCTCTCTCTCTCTCTCTCTCTCGGTATTTTGTGCTGCTGTCTCTCTCTCTCTCCCTCTCGGTATTTTGGGCTGCTGTCTCTCTCTCTCTCTCTCTCTTGGTATTTTGTGCTGCTGTCTCTCTCTCTCTCTCTCTCGGTATTTTGTGCTGCTGTCTCTCTCTCTCTCTCTCTTTAGGTGTTTTGTGCTGCTGTCTCTCTCTCTCTCTCTCACTCTCTCGGTGTTTTGTGCTGCTGTCTCTCTCTCTCTCTCTCTCTCGGTATTTTGTGCTGCTGTCTCTCTCTCTCTCTCTCTCCCTCTCGGTATTTTGTGCTGCTGTCTCTCTCTCTCTCTCTCTCCCTCTCGTTATTTTGTGCTGCTGTCTCTCTCTCTCTCTCTCTCTCTCTCGGTATTTTGTGCTGCTGTCTCGCTCTCTCTCTCCCCCTCTCGGTATTTTGTGCTGCTCTCTCTCTCTCTCTCTCTCTCTCGGTATTTTGTGCTGCTGTCTTTCTCTCTCTCTCTCCCTCTCGGTATTTTGGGCTGCTGTCTCTCTCTCTCTCGCTCTCTTGGTATTTTGGGCTGCTGTCTCTCTCTCTCTCTCTCTCTTTAGGTGTTTTGTGCTGCTGTCTCTCTCTCTCTCTCTCTCTCTCTCTCGGTATGTTGTGCTCCTGTCTCTCTCTCTCCCTCTCTCGCTGTTTTGTGCTGCTGTCTCTCTCTCTCTCTCGGTGTTTTGTGCTGCTGTCTCTCTCTCTCTCTCTCTCCCTCTCGGTATTTTGTGCAGCTGTCTCTCCCTCTCTCTCTCGGTATTTTGGTCTGCTGTCTCTCTCTCTCTCTCTCTCACTCGGTATTTTGTGCTGCTGTCTCTCTCTCTCTCTCTCGGTGTTTTGTGCTGCTGTCTCTCTCTCTCTCTCTCTCTCGGTGTTTTGGGCTGCTTTCTCTCTCTCTCTCGGTATTTTGTGCTGCTGTCTCTCTCTCTCTCTCTTGGTGTTTTGTGCTGCTGTCTCTCTCTCTCTCTCTCCCTCTCGGTATTTTGTGCTGCTGTCTCTCTCTCTCTCTCTCTCTCTCTCTCTCGGTATTTTGTGCTGCTGTCTCTCTCTCTCTCTCTCTCACTCTCGGTATTTTGTGCTGCTGTCTCTCTCTCTCCCTCTCGGTATTTTGTGCTGCTGTCTCTCTCTCTCTCTCTCCCTCTCGGTATTTTGTGCTGCTCTCTCTCTCTCTCTCTCTCTCTCGGTATTTTGTGCTGCTGTCTCTCTCTCTCTCTCTCTCGGTATTTTGTGCTGCTGTCTCTCTCTCTCTCTCTCTCTCGGTATTTTGTGCTGCTGTCTCTCTCTCTCTCTCTCTCTCGGTGTTTTGTGCTGCTGTCTCTCTCTCTCTCTCCCTCTCGGTATTTTGTGCTGCTGTCTCTCTCTCTCTCTCTCTCTCTCTCTCGGTATTTTTTGCTGCTTTCTCTCTCTCTCTCTCTCTCCCTCTCGGTATTTTGTGCTGCTGTCTCTCTCTTTCTCTCTCTCTCTCTCTCTCGGTATTTTGTGCTGCTGTCTCTCTCTCTCTCTATCTCTCCCTCTCGGTATTTTGTGCTGCTGTCTCTCTCTCTCCCTCTCGGTATTTTGTGCTGCTGTCTCTCTCTCTCCCTCTCGGTATTTTGTGCTGCTGTCTCTCTCTCTCTCTCTCTCCCTCTCGGTATTTTGTGCTGCTGTCTCTCTCTCTCTCTCTCGGTATTTTGGTCTGCTGTCTCTCTCTCTCTCTCTCTCTCTCTAGGTATTTTGTGCTGCTGTCTCTCTCTCTCTCTCTCGGTGTTTTGTGCTGCTGTCTCTCTCTCTCTCTCGGTGTTTTGGGCTGCTGTCTCCCTCTCTCTCTCTCTCGGTATTTTGTGCTGCTGTCTCTCTCTCTCTCTCTCTCTCTCGGTATTTTGTGCTGCTGTCTTTCTCTCTCTCTCTCTCGGTATTTTGTGCTGCTGTCTCTCTCTCTCTCTCTCTTTAGGTGTTTTGTGCTGCTGTCTCTCTCTCTCTCTCTCTCTCTCTCTCTCTCTCTCACTCTCTCGGTGTTTTGTGCTGCTGTCTCTCTCTCTCTCTCTCTCTCGGTATTTTGTGCTGCTGTCTCTCTCTCTCTCTCTCTTTCTCGGCGTTTTGTGCTGCTGTCTCTCTCTCTCTCACTCTTTCGGTGTTTTGTGCTGCTGTCTCTCTCTCTCTCTCTCGGTGTTTTGTGCTGCTGTCTCTCTCTTTCTCGGTGTTTTGTGCTGCTGTCTCTCTCTCTCTCTCTCCCTCTCGGTATTTTGTGCTGCTGTCTCTCTCTCTCTCTCTCGGTATTTTGTGCTGCTGTCTCTCTCTCTCTCTCTCTCTCTCGGTATTTTGTGCTGCTGTCTCTCTCTCTCCCTCTCGGTATTTTGTGCTGCTATCTCTCTCTCTCTCTCCCTCTCGGTATTTTTTGCTGCTGTCTCTCTCTCTCTCCCTCTCGGTATTTTGGGCTGCTGTCTCTCTCTCTCTCTCTCTCCCTCTCGGTATTTTGTGCTGCTGTCTCTCTCTCTCTCTCGGTATTTTGGTCTGCTGTCTCTCTCTCTCTCTCTCTCACTCGGTATTTTGTGCTGCTGTCTCTCTCTCTCGGTGTTTTGTGCTGCTGTCTCTCTCTCTCTCTCTCTCTCTCTCTCGGTGTTTTGGGCTGCTTTCTCTCTCTCTCTCTCTCTCTCGTTATTTTGTGCTGCTGTCTCTCTCTCTCTCTCTCGGTGTTTTGTGCTGCTGTCTCTCTCTTTCTCGGTGTTTTGTGCTGCTGTCTCTCTCTCTCTCTCTCTCTCTCGGTATTTTGTGCTGCTGTCTCTCTCTCTCTCTCTCTCACTCTCGGTATTTTGTGCTGCTGTCTCTCTCTCTCTCTCTCTCTCCCTCTCGGTATTTTGTGCTGCTGTCTCTCTCTCTCTCTCTCCCTCTCGGTATTTTGTGCAGCTCTCTCTCTCTCTCTCTCTCTCGGTATTTTGTGCTGCTGTCTCTCTCTCTCTCCCTCTCGGTATTTTGGGCTGCTGTCTCTCTCTCTCTCTCTCTCTTGGTATTTTGTGCTGCTGTCTCTCTCTCTCTCTCTCTCTCGGTATTTTGTGCTGCTGTCTCTCTCTCTCTCTCTCTTTAGGTGTTTTGTGCTGCTGTCTCTCTCTCTCTCTCTCACTCTCTCGGTGTTTTGTGCTGCTGTCTCTCTCTCTCTCTCTCTCTCGGTATTTTGTGCTGCTGTCTCTCTCTCTCTCTCTCTCCCTCTCGGTATTTTGTGCTGCTGTCTCTCTCTCTCTCTCTCTCCCTCTCGTTATTTTGTGCTGCTGTCTCTCTCTCTCTCTCTCTCTCTCTCGGTATTTTGTGCTGCTGTCTCGCTCTCTCTCTCCCCCTCTCGGTATTTTGTGCTGCTCTCTCTCTCTCTCTCTCTCTCTCGGTATTTTGTGCTGCTGTCTTTCTCTCTCTCTCTCCCTCTCGGTATTTTGGGCTGCTGTCTCTCTCTCTCTCGCTCTCTTGGTATTTTGTGCTGCTGTCTCTCTCCCTCTCTCTCTCGGTATTTTGTGCTGCTGTTTCTCTCTCTCTCTCTCTTTAGGTGTTTTGTGCTGCTGTCTCTCTCTCTCTCTCTCTCACTCTCTCGGTGTTTTGTGCTGCTGTCTCTCTCTCTCTCTCACTCTCTCGGTGTTTTGTTCTGCTGTCTCTCTCTCTCTCTCGGTGTTTTGTGCTGCTGTCTCTCTCTCTCTCTCTCTCTCTCGGTGTTTTGTGCTGCTGTCTCTCTCTCTCTCTCGGTGTTTTGTGCTGCTGTCTCTCTCTCTCTCTCTCTTTAGGTGTTTTGTGCTGCTGTCTCTCTCTCTCTCTCTCTCTCTCTCTCGGTATGTTGTGCTCCTGTCTCTCTCTCTCCCTCTCTCGCTGTTTTGTGCTGCTGTCTCTCTCTCTCTCTCGGTGTTTTGTGCTGCTGTCTCTCTCTCTCTCTCTCTCCCTCTCGGTATTTTGTGCAGCTGTCTCTCCCTCTCTCTCTCGGTATTTTGGTCTGCTGTCTCTCTCTCTCTCTCTCTCACTCGGTATTTTGTGCTGCTGTCTCTCTCTCTCTCTCTCGGTGTTTTGTGCTGCTGTCTCTCTCTCTCTCTCTCTCTCGGTGTTTTGGGCTGCTTTCTCTCTCTCTCTCGGTATTTTGTGCTGCTGTCTCTCTCTCTCTCTCTTGGTGTTTTGTGCTGCTGTCTCTCTCTCTCTCTCTCCCTCTCGGTATTTTGTGCTGCTGTCTCTCTCTCTCTCTCTCTCTCTCTCGGTATTTTGTGCTGCTGTCTCTCTCTCTCTCTCTCTCACTCTCGGTATTTTGTGCTGCTGTCTCTCTCGCTCCCTCTCGGTATTTTGTGCTGCTGTCTCTCTCTCTCTCTCTCCCTCTCGGTATTTTGTGCTGCTCTCTCTCTCTCTCTCTCTCTCGGTATTTTGTGCTGCTGTCTCTCTCTCTCTCTCTCTCGGTATTTTGTGCTGCTGTCTCTCTCTCTCTCTCTCTCTCGGTATTTTGTGCTGCTGTCTCTCTCTCTCTCTCTCTCTCGGTGTTTTGTGCTGCTGTCTCTCTCTCTCTCTCCCTCTCGGTATTTTGTGCTGCTGTCTCTCTCTCTCTCTCTCTCTCTCTCTCGGTATTTTTTGCTGCTTTCTCTCTCTCTCTCTCTCTCCCTCTCGGTATTTTGTGCTGCTGTCTCTCTCTTTCTCTCTCTCTCTCTCTCTCGGTATTTTGTGCTGCTGTCTCTCTCTCTCTCTATCTCTCCCTCTCGGTATTTTGTGCTGCTGTCTCTCTCTCTCCCTCTCGGTATTTTGTGCTGCTGTCTCTCTCTCTCCCTCTCGGTATTTTGTGCTGCTGTCTCTCTCTCTCTCTCTCTCCCTCTCGGTATTTTGTGCTGCTGTCTCTCTCTCTCTCTCTCGGTATTTTGGTCTGCTGTCTCTCTCTCTCTCTCTCTCTCTCTAGGTATTTTGTGCTGCTGTCTCTCTCTCTCTCTCTCGGTGTTTTGTGCTGCTGTCTCTCTCTCTCTCTCGGTGTTTTGGGCTGCTGTGTCCCTCTCTCTCTCTCTCGGTATTTTGTGCTGCTGTCTCTCTCTCTCTCTCTCCCTCTCGGTATTTTGGGCTGCTGTCTCTCTCTCTCTCTCTCTCGGTATTTCGTGATGCTGTCTTTCTCTCTCTCTCTCTCGGTATTTTGTGCTGCTGTCTCTCTCTCTCTCTCTCTTTAGGTGTTTTGTGCTGCTGTCTCTCTCTCTCTCTCTCTCTCTCTCACTCTCTCGGTGTTTTGTGCTGCTGTCTCTCTCTCTCTCTCTCTCTCGGTATTTTGTGCTGCTGTCTCTCTCTCTCTCTCTCTTTCTCGGCGTTTTGTGCTGCTGTCTCTCTCTCTCTCACTCTTTCGGTGTTTTGTGCTGCTGTCTCTCTCTCTCTCTCTCGGTGTTTTGTGCTGCTGTCTCTCTCTTTCTCGGTGTTTTGTGCTGCTGTCTCTCTCTCTCTCTCTCCCTCTCGGTATTTTGTGCTGCTGTCTCTCTCTCTCTCTCTCGGTATTTTGTGCTGCTGTCTCTCTCTCTCTCTCTCTCTCTCGGTATTTTGTGCTGCTGTCTCTCTCTCTCCCTCTCGGTATTTTGTGCTGCTATCTCTCTCTCTCTCTCCCTCTCGGTATTTTTTGCTGCTGTCTCTCTCTCTCTCCCTCTCGGTATTTTGGGCTGCTGTCTCTCTCTCTCTCTCTCTCCCTCTCGGTATTTTGTGCTGCTGTCTCTCTCTCTCTCTCGGTATTTTGGTCTGCTGTCTCTCTCTCTCTCTCTCTCACTCGGTATTTTGTGCTGCTGTCTCTCTCTCTCGGTGTTTTGTGCTGCTGTCTCTCTCTCTCTCTCTCTCTCTCTCTCGGTGTTTTGGGCTGCTTTCTCTCTCTCTCTCTCTCTCTCGTTATTTTGTGCTGCTGTCTCTCTCTCTCTCTCTCGGTGTTTTGTGCTGCTGTCTCTCTCTTTCTCGGTGTTTTGTGCTGCTGTCTCTCTCTCTCTCTCTCTCTCTCGGTATTTTGTGCTGCTGTCTCTCTCTCTCTCTCTCTCACTCTCGGTATTTTGTGCTGCTGTCTCTCTCTCTCTCTCTCTCTCCCTCTCGGTATTTTGTGCTGCTGTCTCTCTCTCTCTCTCTCCCTCTCGGTATTTTGTGCTGCTCTCTCTCTCTCTCTCTCTCTCGGTATTTTGTGCTGCTGTCTCTCTCTCTCTCCCTCTCGGTATTTTGGGCTGCTGTCTCTCTCTCTCTCTCTCTCTTGGTATTTTGTGCTGCTGTCTCTCTCTCTCTCTCTCTCTCGGTATTTTGTGCTGCTGTCTCTCTCTCTCTCTCTCTTTAGGTGTTTTGTGCTGCTGTCTCTCTCTCTCTCTCTCACTCTCTCGGTGTTTTGTGCTGCTGTCTCTCTCTCTCTCTCTCTCTCGGTATTTTGTGCTGCTGTCTCTCTCTCTCTCTCTCTCCCTCTCGGTATTTTGTGCTGCTGTCTCTCTCTCTCTCTCTCTCCCTCTCGTTATTTTGTGCTGCTGTCTCTCTCTCTCTCTCTCTCTCTCTCGGTATTTTGTGCTGCTGTCTCGCTCTCTCTCTCCCCCTCTCGGTATTTTGTGCTGCTCTCTCTCTCTCTCTCTCTCTCTCGGTATTTTGTGCTGCTGTCTTTCTCTCTCTCTCTCCCTCTCGGTATTTTGGGCTGCTGTCTCTCTCTCTCTCGCTCTCTTGGTATTTTGTGCTGCTGTCTCTCTCCCTCTCTCTCTCGGTATTTTGTGCTGCTGTTTCTCTCTCTCTCTCTCTTTAGGTGTTTTGTGCTGCTGTCTCTCTCTCTCTCTCTCTCACTCTCTCGGTGTTTTGTGCTGCTGTCTCTCTCTCTCTCTCACTCTCTCGGTGTTTTGTTCTGCTGTCTCTCTCTCTCTCTCGGTGTTTTGTGCTGCTGTCTCTCTCTCTCTCTCTCTCTCTCGGTGTTTTGTGCTGCTGTCTCTCTCTCTCTCTCGGTGTTTTGTGCTGCTGTCTCTCTCTCTTTCTCTCTTTAGGTGTTTTGTGCTGCTGTCTCTCTCTCTCTCTCTCTCTCTCTCTCGGTATGTTGTGCTCCTGTCTCTCTCTCTCCCTCTCTCGCTGTTTTGTGCTGCTGTCTCTCTCTCTCTCTCGGTGTTTTGTGCTGCTGTCTCTCTCTCTCTCTCTCTCCCTCTCGGTATTTTGTGCAGCTGTCTCTCCCTCTCTCTCTCGGTATTTTGGTCTGCTGTCTCTCTCTCTCTCTCTCTCACTCGGTATTTTGTGCTGCTGTCTCTCTCTCTCTCTCTCGGTGTTTTGTGCTGCTGTCTCTCTCTCTCTCTCTCTCTCGGTGTTTTGGGCTGCTTTCTCTCTCTCTCTCGGTATTTTGTGCTGCTGTCTCTCTCTCTCTCTCTTGGTGTTTTGTGCTGCTGTCTCTCTCTCTCTCTCTCCCTCTCGGTATTTTGTGCTGCTGTCTCTCTCTCTCTCTCTCTCTCTCTCTCTCGGTATTTTGTGCTGCTGTCTCTCTCTCTCTCTCTCTCACTCTCGGTATTTTGTGCTGCTGTCTCTCTCGCTCCCTCTCGGTATTTTGTGCTGCTGTCTCTCTCTCTCTCTCTCCCTCTCGGTATTTTGTGCTGCTCTCTCTCTCTCTCTCTCTCTCTCGGTATTTTGTGCTGCTGTCTCTCTCTCTCTCTCTCTCGGTATTTTGTGCTGCTGTCTCTCTCTCTCTCTCTCTCTCGGTATTTTGTGCTGCTGTCTCTCTCTCTCTCTCTCTCTCGGTGTTTTGTGCTGCTGTCTCTCTCTCTCTCTCCCTCTCGGTATTTTGTGCTGCTGTCTCTCTCTCTCTCTCTCTCTCTCTCTCGGTATTTTTTGCTGCTTTCTCTCTCTCTCTCTCTCTCCCTCTCGGTATTTTGTGCTGCTGTCTCTCTCTTTCTCTCTCTCTCTCTCTCTCGGTATTTTGTGCTGCTGTCTCTCTCTCTCTCTATCTCTCCCTCTCGGTATTTTGTGCTGCTGTCTCTCTCTCTCCCTCTCGGTATTTTGTGCTGCTGTCTCTCTCCCTCTCGGTATTTTGTGCTGCTGTCTCTCTCTCTCTCTCTCTCCCTCTCGGTATTTTGTGCTGCTGTCTCTCTCTCTCTCTCTCGGTATTTTGGTCTGCTGTCTCTCTCTCTCTCTCTCTCTCTCTAGGTATTTTGTGCTGCTGTCTCTCTCTCTCTCTCTCGGTGTTTTGTGCTGCTGTCTCTCTCTCTCTCTCGGTGTTTTGGGCTGCTGTGTCCCTCTCTCTCTCTCTCGGTATTTTGTGCTGCTGTCTCTCTCTCTCTCTCTCCCTCTCGGTATTTTGGGCTGCTGTCTCTCTCTCTCTCTCTCTCTCGGTATTTCGTGCTGCTGTCTTTCTCTCTCTCTCTCTCGGTATTTTGTGCTGCTGTCTCTCTCTCTCTCTCTCTTTAGGTGTTTTGTGCTGCTGTCTCTCTCTCTCTCTCTCTCTCTCTCTCTCTCTCTCTCTCACTCTCTCGGTGTTTTGTGCTGCTGTCTCTCTCTCTCTCTCTCTCTCGGTATTTTGTGCTGCTGTCTCTCTCTCTCTCTCTCTTTCTCGGCGTTTTGTGCTGCTGTCTCTCTCTCTCTCACTCTTTCGGTGTTTTGTGCTGCTGTCTCTCTCTCTCTCTCGGTGTTTTGTGCTGCTGTCTCTCTCTCTCTCTCTCTAGGTGTTTTGTGCTGCTGTCTCTCTCTCTCTCTCGATCTTTCGGTGTTTTGTGCTGCTGTCTCTCTCTCTCTCTCTCTCGGTGTTTTGTGCTGCTGTCTCTCTCTCTCTCTCTCTCGGTGTTTTGTGCTGTAGTCTCTCTCTCTCTCTCTCTCTCTCGGTGTTTTGTGCTGCTGTCTCTCTCTCTCTCTCTCTCTCTCTCGGTATTTTGTGCTGCTGTCTCTCTCTCTCTCTCGGTGTTTTGTGCTGCTGTCTCTCTCTCTCTCTCTCGGTGTTTTGTGCTGCTGTCTCTCTCTCTCTCTCTCTCTCTCTCGGTGTTTTGTGCTGCTGTCTCTCTCTCTCTCTCTCTCTCGGTGTTTTGTGCTGCTGTCTCTCTCTCTCTCTCTCTCTCTCTCTCGGTGTTTTGTGCTGCTGTCTCTCTCTCTCTCTCTCGGTGTTTTGTGCTGCTGTCTCTCTCTCTCTCTCACTCTTGGTGTTTTGTGCTGCTGTCTCTCTCTCTCTCTCTCTTTCGGTGTTTTGTGCTGCTGTCTCTCTCTCTCTAGGTGTTTTGTGCTGCTGTCTCTCTCTCTCTCTCTCTCGGTGTTTTGTGCTGCTGTCTCTCTCTCTCTCTCTCTCTCTCGGTGTTTTGTGCTGCTGTCTCTCTCTCTCTCTCTCTCTCTCGGTGTTTTGTGCTGCTGTCTCTCTCTCTCTCTCTAGGTGTTTTGTGCTGCTGTCTCTCTCTCTCTCTCTCTCGGTGTCTTGTGCTGCTGTCTCTCTCTCTCCCTCTCGGTGTTTTGTGCTGCTGTCTCTCTCTCTCTCTCTCTCGGTGTTTTGTGCTGCTGTCTCTCTCTCTCGGTGTTTTGTGCTGCTGTCTCTCTCTCTCTCTCTCGGTGTTTTGTGCTGCTTTCTCTCTCTCTCTCTCTAGGTGTTTTGTGCTGCTGTCTCTCTCTCTCTCTCTCTCGGTGTCTTGTGCTGCTGTCTCTCTCTCTCCCTCTCGGTGTTTTGTGCTGCTGTCTTTCTCTCTCTCTCTCCCTCTCGGTATTTTGGGCTGCTGTCTCTCTCTCTCTCTCTCTCTTGGTATTTTGTGCTGCTGTCTCTCTCTCTCTCTCTCTCGGTATTTTGTGCTGCTGTCTCTCTCTCTCTCTCTCTTTAGGTGTTTTGTGCTGCTGTCTCTCTCTCTCTCTCTCTCACTCTCTCGGTGTTTTGTGCTGCTGTCTCTCTCTCTCTCTCACTCTCTCGGTGTTTTGTTCTGCTGTCTCTCTCTCTCTCTCGGTGTTTTGTGCTGCTGTCTCTCTCTCTCTCTCTCTCTCTCGGTGTTTTGTGCTGCTGTCTCTCTCTCTCTCTCGGTGTTTTGTGCTGCTGTCTCTCTCTCTCTCTCTCTTTAGGTGTTTTGTGCTGCTGTCTCTCTCTCTCTCTCTCTCTCTCTCTCTCGGTATGTTGTGCTCCTGTCTCTCTCTCTCCCTCTCTCGCTGTTTTGTGCTGCTGTCTCTCTCTCTCTCTCGGTGTTTTGTGCTGCTGTCTCTCTCTCTCTCTCTCTCCCTCTCGGTATTTTGTGCTGCTGTCTCTCCCTCTCTCTCTCGGTATTTTGGTCTGCTGTCTCTCTCTCTCTCTCTCTCACTCGGTATTTTGTGCTGCTGTCTCTCTCTCTCTCTCTCGGTGTTTTGTGCTGCTGTCTCTCTCTCTCTCTCTCTCTCGGTGTTTTGGGCTGCTTTCTCTCTCTCTCTCGGTATTTTGTGCTGCTGTCTCTCTCTATCTCTCTTGGTGTTTTGTGCTGCTGTCTCTCTCTTTCTCGGTGTTTTGTGCTGCTGTCTCTCTCTCTCTCTCTCTCTCTCTCTCTCTCGGTATTTTGTGCTGCTGTCTCTCTCTCACTCTCTCTCACTCTCGGTATTTTGTGCTGCTGTCTCTCTCTCTCCCTCTCGGTATTTTGTGCTGCTGTCTCTCTCTCTCTCTCTCTCTCTCTCTCTCTCTCGGTATTTTGTGCTGCTGTCTCTCTCTCTCTCTCTCTCACTCTCGGTATTTTGTGCTGCTGTCTCTCTCTCTCCCTCTCGGTATTTTGTGCTGCTGTCTCTCTCTCTCTCTCTCCCTCTCGGTATTTTGTGCTGCTCTCTCTCTCTCTCGGTATTTTGTGCTGCTGTCTCTCTCTCTCTCTCTCTCGGTATTTTGTGCTGCTGTCTCTCTCTCTCTCTCTCTCGGTATTTTGTGCTGCTGTCTCTCTCTCTCTCTCTCTCTCTCTCGGTGTTTTGTGCTGCTGTCTCTCTCTCTCTCTCCCTCTCGGTATTTTGTGCTGCTGTCTCTCTCTCTCTCTCTCTCTCTCTCTCGGTATTTTTTGCTGCTGTCTCTCTCTCTCTCCCTCTCGGTATTTTGTGCTGCTGTCTCTCTCTTTCTCTCTCTCTCTCTCGGTATTTTGTGCTGCTGTCTCTCTCTCTCTCTCTCTCTCCCTCTCGGTATTTTGTGCTGCTGTCTCTCTCTCTCCCTCTCGGTATTTTGTGCTGCTGTCTCTCTCTCTCTCTCTCTCTCCCTCTCGTTATTTTGTGCTGCTGTCTCTCTCTCTCTCTCTCGGTGTTTTGTGCTGCTGTCTCTCTCTCTCTCTCTCTCTCGGTGTTTTGGGCTGCTTTCTCTCTCTCTCTCGGTATTTTGTGCTGCTGTCTCTCTCTATCTCTCTTGGTGTTTTGTGCTGCTGTCTCTCTCTTTCTCGGTGTTTTGTGCTGCTGTCTCTCTCTCTCTCTCTCTCTCTCTCTCTCTCGGTATTTTGTGCTGCTGTCTCTCTCTCACTCTCTCTCACTCTCGGTATTTTGTGCTGCTGTCTCTCTCTCTCCCTCTCGGTATTTTGTGCTGCTGTCTCTCTCTCTCTCTCTCTCTCTCTCTCTCTCTCGGTATTTTGTGCTGCTGTCTCTCTCTCTCTCTCTCTCACTCTCGGTATTTTGTGCTGCTGTCTCTCTCTCTCCCTCTCGGTATTTTGTGCTGCTGTCTCTCTCTCTCTCTCTCCCTCTCGGTATTTTGTGCTGCTCTCTCTCTCTCTCGGTATTTTGTGCTGCTGTCTCTCTCTCTCTCTCTCTCGGTATTTTGTGCTGCTGTCTCTCTCTCTCTCTCTCTCGGTATTTTGTGCTGCTGTCTCTCTCTCTCTCTCTCTCTCTCTCGGTGTTTTGTGCTGCTGTCTCTCTCTCTCTCTCCCTCTCGGTATTTTGTGCTGCTGTCTCTCTCTCTCTCTCTCTCTCTCTCTCGGTATTTTTTGCTGCTGTCTCTCTCTCTCTCCCTCTCGGTATTTTGTGCTGCTGTCTCTCTCTTTCTCTCTCTCTCTCTCGGTATTTTGTGCTGCTGTCTCTCTCTCTCTCTCTCTCTCCCTCTCGGTATTTTGTGCTGCTGTCTCTCTCTCTCCCTCTCGGTATTTTGTGCTGCTGTCTCTCTCTCTCCCTCTCGGTATTTTGTGCTGCTGTCTCTCTCTCTCTCTCTCTCCCTCTCAGTATTTTGTGCTGCTGTCTCTCTCTCTCTCTCTCGGTATTTTGGTCTGCTGTCTCTCTCTCTCTCTCTCTCTCTCTAGGTATTTTGTGCTGCTGTCTCTCTCTCTCTCTCTCGGTGTTTTGTGCTGCTGTCTCTCTCTCTCTCTCGGTGTTTTGGGCTGCTGTCTCCCTCTCTGTCTCTCTCGGTATTTTGTGCTGCTGTCTCTCTCTCTCTCTCTCCCTCTCGGTATTTTGGGCTGCTGTCTCTCTCTCTCTCTCTCTCTCTCGGTATTTTGTGCTGCTGTCTTTCTCTCTCTCTCTCTTGGTATTTTGTGCTGCTGTCTCTCTCTCTCTATCTCTTTAGGTGTTTTGTGCTGCTGTCTCTCTCTCTCTCTCTCTCTCTCTCTCTCTCTCTCTCACTCTCTCGGTGTTTTGTGCTGCTGTCTCTCTCTCTCTCTCTCTCTCCGTATTTTGTGCTGCTGTCTCTCTCTCTCTCGGCGTTTTGTGCTGCTGTCTCTCTCTCTCTCACTCTTTCGGTGTTTTGTGCTGCTGTCTCTCTCTCTCTCTCGGTGTTTTGTGCTGCTGTCTCTCTCTCTCTCTCTCTAGGTGTTTTGTGCTGCTGTCTCTCTCTCTCTCTCGATCTTTCGGTGTTTTGTGCTGCTGTCTCTCTCTCTCTCTCTCGGTGTTTTGTGCTGCTGTCTCTCTCTCTCTCTCTCTCGGTGTTTTGTGCTGTAGTCTCTCTCTCTCTCTCTCTCTCTCGGTGTTTTGTGCTGCTGTCTCTCTCTCTCTCTCTCTCTCTCTCGGTATTTTGTGCTGCTGTCTCTCTCTCTCTCTCGGTGTTTTGTGCTGCTGTCTCTCTCTCTCTCTCTCTCGGTGTTTTGTGCTGCTGTCTCTCTCTCTATCTTTCGCTATTTTGTGCTGCTCTCTCTCTCTCTCTCTCTCTCTCTCGGTGTTTTGTGCTGTTGTCTCTCTCTCTCTCTCTCTCTCTCTCGGTGTTTTGTGCTGCTGTCTCTCTCTCTCTCTCTCGGTGTTTTGTGCTGCTGTCTCTCTCTCTCTCTCACTCCTGGTGTTTTGTGCTGCTGTCTCTCTCTCTCTCTCTCTTTCGGTGTTTTGTGCTGCTGTCTCTCTCTCTCTAGGTGTTTTGTGCTGCTGTCTCTCTCTCTCTCTCTCTCGGTGTTTTGTGCTGCTGTCTCTCTCTCTCTCTCTCTCTCTCGGTGTTTTGTGCTGCTGTCTCTCTCTCTCTCTCTAGGTGTTTTGTGCTGCTGTCTCTCTCTCTCTCTCTCTCGGTGTCTTGTGCTGCTGTCTCTCTCTCTCCCTCTCGGTGTTTTGTGCTGCTGTCTCTCTCTCTCTCTCTCTCGGTGTTTTGTGCTGCTGTCTCTCTCTCTCGGTGTTTTGTGCTGCTGTCTCTCTCTCTCTCTCTCGGTGTTTTGTGCTGCTGTCTCTCTCTCTCTCTCTCGGTGTTTTGTGCTGCTGTCTCTCTCTCTCTCTCAAGGTGTTTTGTGTTGCTGTTTCTCTCTCTCTCTATCTTTCGGTGTTTTGTGCTGCTGTCTCTCTCTCTCTCTCTCTTTAGGTGTTTTGTGCTGCTGTCTCTCTCTCTCTCTCTCTCACTCTCTCGGTGTTTTGTGCTGCTGTCTCTCTCTCTCTCTCTCTCTCTCTCTCGGTATTTTGTGCTGCTGTCTCTCTCTCTCTCTCTCTCTCTCGGTATTTTGTGCTGCTGTCTCTCTCTCTCCCTCTCGGTATTTTGTGCTGCTATCTCTCTCTCTCTCTCCCTCTCGGTATTTTGTGCTGCTGTCTCTCTCTCTCTCCCTCTCGGTATTTTGGGCTGCTGTCTCTCTCTCTCTCTCTCTCCCTCTCGGTATTTTGTGCTGCTGTCTCTCTCTCTCTCTCGGTATTTTGGTCTGCTGTCTCTCTCTCTCTCTCTCTCACTCGGTATTTTGTGCTGCTGTCTCTCTCTCTCTCTCTCTCGGTGTTTTGTGCTGCTGTCTCTCTCTCTCTCTCTCTCTCGTTATTTTGTGCTGCTGTCTCTCTCTCTCTCTCTCGGTGTTTTGTGCTGCTGTCTCTCTCTTTCTCGGTGTTTTGTGCTGCTGTCTCTCTCTCTCTCTCTCCCTCTCGGTATTTTGTGCTGCTGTCTCTCTCTCTCTCTCTCTCTCTCGGTATTTTGTGCTGCTGTCTCTCTCTCTCTCTCTCTCACTCTCGGTATTTTGTGCTGCTGTCTCTCTCTCTCCCTCTCGGTATTTTGTGCTGCTGTCTCTCTCTCTCTCTCTCCCTCTCGGTATTTTGTGCTGCTCTCTCTCTCTCTCGGTATTTTGTGCTGCTGTCTCTCTCTCTCTCTCTCTCGGTATTTTGTGCTGCTGTCTCTCTCTCTCTCTCTCTCGGTATTTTGTGCTGCTGTCTCTCTCTCTCTCTCTCTCTCTCTCTCGGTGTTTTGTGCTGCTGTCTCTCTCTCTCTCTCCCTCTCGGTATTTTGTGCTGCTGTCTCTCTCTCTCTCTCTCTCTCTCTCTCGGTATTTTTTGCTGCTGTCTCTCTCTCTCTCCCTCTCGGTATTTTGTGCTGCTGTCTCTCTCTTTCTCTCTCTCTCTCTCGGTATTTTGTGCTGCTGTCTCTCTCTCTCTCTCTCTCTCCCTCTCGGTATTTTGTGCTGCTGTCTCTCTCTCTCCCTCTCGGTATTTTGTGCTGCTGTCTCTCTCTCTCCCTCTCGGTATTTTGTGCTGCTGTCTCTCTCTCTCTCTCTCTCCCTCTCAGTATTTTGTGCTGCTGTCTCTCTCTCTCTCTCTCGGTATTTTGGTCTGCTGTCTCTCTCTCTCTCTCTCTCTCTCTAGGTATTTTGTGCTGCTGTCTCTCTCTCTCTCTCTCGGTGTTTTGTGCTGCTGTCTCTCTCTCTCTCTCGGTGTTTTGGGCTGCTGTCTCCCTCTCTCTCTCTCTCGGTATTTTGTGCTGCTGTCTCTCTCTCTCTCTCTCCCTCTCGGTATTTTGGGCTGCTGTCTCTCTCTCTCTCTCTCTCTCTCTCTCGGTATTTTGTGCTGCTGTCTTTCTCTCTCTCTCTCTTGGTATTTTGTGCTGCTGTCTCTCTCTCTCTATCTCTTTAGGTGTTTTGTGCTGCTGTCTCTCTCTCTCTCTCTCTCTCTCTCTCACTCTCTCGGTGTTTTGTGCTGCTGTCTCTCTCTCTCTCTCTCTCTCCGTATTTTGTGCTGCTGTCTCTCTCTCTCTCGGCGTTTTGTGCTGCTGTCTCTCTCTCTCTCACTCTTTCGGTGTTTTGTGCTGCTGTCTCTCTCTCTCTCTCGGTGTTTTGTGCTGCTGTCTCTCTCTCTCTCTCTCTAGGTGTTTTGTGCTGCTGTCTCTCTCTCTCTCTCGATCTTTCGGTGTTTTGTGCTGCTGTCTCTCTCTCTCTCTCTCTCGGTGTTTTGTGCTGCTGTCTCTCTCTCTCTCTCTCTCGGTGTTTTGTGCTGTAGTCTCTCTCTCTCTCTCTCTCTCTCGGTGTTTTGTGCTGCTGTCTCTCTCTCTCTCTCTCTCTCTCTCGGTATTTTGTGCTGCTGTCTCTCTCTCTCTCTCGGTGTTTTGTGCTGCTGTCTCTCTCTCTCTCTCTCTCGGTGTTTTGTGCTGCTGTCTCTCTCTCTATCTTTCGCTATTTTGTGCTGCTCTCTCTCTCTCTCTCTCTCTCTCTCGGTGTTTTGTGCTGTTGTCTCTCTCTCTCTCTCTCTCTCTCTCGGTGTTTTGTGCTGCTGTCTCTCTCTCTCTCTCTCGGTGTTTTGTGCTGCTGTCTCTCTCTCTCTCTCACTCCTGGTGTTTTGTGCTGCTGTCTCTCTCTCTCTCTCTCTTTCGGTGTTTTGTGCTGCTGTCTCTCTCTCTCTAGGTGTTTTGTGCTGCTGTCTCTCTCTCTCTCTCTCTCGGTGTTTTGTGCTGCTGTCTCTCTCTCTCTCTCTCTCTCTCGGTGTTTTGTGCTGCTGTCTCTCTCTCTCTCTCTAGGTGTTTTGTGCTGCTGTCTCTCTCTCTCTCTCTCTCGGTGTCTTGTGCTGCTGTCTCTCTCTCTCCCTCTCGGTGTTTTGTGCTGCTGTCTCTCTCTCTCTCTCTCTCGGTGTTTTGTGCTGCTGTCTCTCTCTCTCGGTGTTTTGTGCTGCTGTCTCTCTCTCTCTCTCTCGGTGTTTTGTGCTGCTGTCTCTCTCTCTCTCTCTCGGTGTTTTGTGCTGCTGTCTCTCTCTCTCTCTCAAGGTGTTTTGTGTTGCTGTTTCTCTCTCTCTCTATCTTTCGGTGTTTTGTGCTGCTGTCTCTCTCTCTCTCTCTCTTTAGGTGTTTTGTGCTGCTGTCTCTCTCTCTCTCTCACTCTCTCGGTGTTTTGTGCTGCTGTCTCTCTCTCTCTCTCTCTCTCTCTCTCGGTATTTTGTGCTGCTGTCTCTCTCTCTCTCTCTCTCTCTCGGTATTTTGTGCTGCTGTCTCTCTCTCTCCCTCTCGGTATTTTGTGCTGCTATCTCTCTCTCTCTCTCCCTCTCGGTATTTTGTGCTGCTGTCTCTCTCTCTCTCCCTCTCGGTATTTTGGGCTGCTGTCTCTCTCTCTCTCTCTCTCCCTCTCGGTATTTTGTGCTGCTGTCTCTCTCTCTCTCTCGGTATTTTGGTCTGCTGTCTCTCTCTCTCTCTCTCTCACTCGGTATTTTGTGCTGCTGTCTCTCTCTCTCTCTCTCTCGGTGTTTTGTGCTGCTGTCTCTCTCTCTCTCTCTCTCTCGTTATTTTGTTCTGCTGTCTCTCTCTCTCTCTCTCGGTGTTTTGTGCTGCTGTCTCTCTCTTTCTCGGTGTTTTGTGCTGCTGTCTCTCTCTCTCTCTCTCCCTCTCGGTATTTTGTGCTGCTGTCTCTCTCTCTCTCTCTCTCTCTCGGTATTTTGTGCTGCTGTCTCTCTCTCTCTCTCTCTCACTCTCGGTATTTTGTGCTGCTGTCTCTCTCTCTCTCTCTCTCTCTCGGTATTTTGTGCTGCTGTCTCTCTCTCTCTCTCTCTCTCCCTCTCGGTATTTTGTGCTGCTGTCTCTCTCTCTCCCTCTCGGTATTTTGTGCTGCTGTCTCTCTCTCTCCCTCTCGGTATTTTGTGCTGCTGTCTCTCTCTCTCTCTCTCTCCCTCTCAGTATTTTGTGCTGCTGTCTCTCTCTCTCTCTCTCGGTATTTTGGTCTGCTGTCTCTCTCTCTCTCTCTCTCTCTCTAGGTATTTTGTGCTGCTGTCTCTCTCTCTCTCTCTCGGTGTTTTGTGCTGCTGTCTCTCTCTCTCTCTCGGTGTTTTGGGCTGCTGTCTCCCTCTCTCTCTCTCTCGGTATTTTGTGCTGCTGTCTCTCTCTCTCTCTCTCCGTCTCGGTATTTTGGGCTGCTGTCTCTCTCTCTCTCTCTCTCTCTCGGTATTTTGTGCTGCTGTCTTTCTCTCTCTCTCTCTTGGTATTTTGTGCTGCTGTCTCTCTCTCTCTATCTCTTTAGGTGTTTTGTGCTGCTGTCTCTCTCTCTCTCTCTCTCTCTCTCTCTCTCTCTCTCACTCTCTTGGTGTTTTGTGCTGCTGTCTCTCTCTCTCTCTCTCTCTCCGTATTTTGTGCTGCTGTCTCTCTCTCTCTCGGCGTTTTGTGCTGCTGTCTCTCTCTCTCTCACTCTTTCGGTGTTTTGTGCTGCTGTCTCTCTCTCTCTCTCGGTGTTTTGTGCTGCTGTCTCTCTCTCTCTCTCTCTAGGTGTTTTGTGCTGCTGTCTCTCTCTCTCTCTCGATCTTTCGGTGTTTTGTGCTGCTGTCTCTCTCTCTCTCTCTCTCGGTGTTTTGTGCTGCTGTCTCTCTCTCTCTCTCTCTCGGTGTTTTGTGCTGTAGTCTCTCTCTCTCTCTCTCTCTCTCGGTGTTTTGTGCTGCTGTCTCTCTCTCTCTCTCTCTCTCTCTCGGTATTTTGTGCTGCTGTCTCTCTCTCTCTCTCGGTGTTTTGTGCTGCTGTCTCTCTCTCTCTCTCTCTCGGTGTTTTGTGCTGCTGTCTCTCTCTCTATCTTTCGCTATTTTGTGCTGCTCTCTCTCTCTCTCTCTCTCTCTCTCGGTGTTTTGTGCTGTTGTCTCTCTCTCTCTCTCTCTCTCTCTCGGTGTTTTGTGCTGCTGTCTCTCTCTCTCTCTCTCGGTGTTTTGTGCTGCTGTCTCTCTCTCTCTCTCACTCCTGGTGTTTTGTGCTGCTGTCTCTCTCTCTCTCTCTCTTTCGGTGTTTTGTGCTGCTGTCTCTCTCTCTCTAGGTGTTTTGTGCTGCTGTCTCTCTCTCTCTCTCTCTCGGTGTTTTGTGCTGCTGTCTCTCTCTCTCTCTCTCTCTCTCGGTGTTTTGTGCTGCTGTCTCTCTCTCTCTCTCTAGGTGTTTTGTGCTGCTGTCTCTCTCTCTCTCTCTCTCGGTGTCTTGTGCTGCTGTCTCTCTCTCTCCCTCTCGGTGTTTTGTGCTGCTGTCTCTCTCTCTCTCTCTCTCGGTGTTTTGTGCTGCTGTCTCTCTCTCTCGGTGTTTTGTGCTGCTGTCTCTCTCTCTCTCTCTCGGTGTTTTGTGCTGCTGTCTCTCTCTCTCTCTCTCGGTGTTTTGTGCTGCTGTCTCTCTCTCTCTCTCAAGGTGTTTTGTGTTGCTGTTTCTCTCTCTCTCTATCTTTCGGTGTTTTGTGCTGCTGTCTCTCTCTCTCTCTCTCTTTAGGTGTTTTGTGCTGCTGTCTCTCTCTCTCTCTCTCTCACTCTCTCGGTGTTTTGTGCTGCTGTCTCTCTCTCTCTCTCTCTCTCTCTCTCGGTATTTTGTGCTGCTGTCTCTCTCTCTCTCTCTCTCTCTCGGTATTTTGTGCTGCTGTCTCTCTCTCTCCCTCTCGGTATTTTGTGCTGCTATCTCTCTCTCTCTCTCCCTCTCGGTATTTTGTGCTGCTGTCTCTCTCTCTCTCCCTCTCGGTATTTTGGGCTGCTGTCTCTCTCTCTCTCTCTCTCCCTCTCGGTATTTTGTGCTGCTGTCTCTCTCTCTCTCTCGGTATTTTGGTCTGCTGTCTCTCTCTCTCTCTCTCTCACTCGATATTTTGTGCTGCTGTCTCTCTCTCTCTCTCTCTCGGTGTTTTGTGCTGCTGTCTCTCTCTCTCTCTCTCTCTCGTTATTTTGTGCTGCTGTCTCTCTCTCTCTCTCTCGGTGTTTTGTGCTGCTGTCTCTCTCTTTCTCGGTGTTTTGTGCTGCTGTCTCTCTCTCTCTCTCTCCCTCTCGGTATTTTGTGCTGCTGTCTCTCTCTCTCTCTCTCGGTATTTTGTGCTGCTGTCTCTCTCTCTCTCTCTCTCACTCTCGGTATTTTGTGCTGCTGTCTCTCTCTCTCTCTCTCTCACTCTCGGTATTTTGTGCTGCTGTCTCTCTCTCTCTCTCTCTCTCCCTCTCGGTATTTTGTGCTGCTCTCTCTCTCTCTCTCTCGGTATTTTGTGCTGCTGTCTCTCTCTCTCTCTCTCTCGGTATTTTGTGCTGCTGTCTCTCTCTCTCTCTCTCTCGGTATTTTGTGCTGCTGTCTCTCTCTCTCTCTCTCTCGGTGTTTTGTGCTGCTGTCTCTCTCTCTCTCTCCCTCTCGGTATTTTGTGCTGCTGTCTCTCTCTCTCTCTCTCTCTCGGTATTTTTTGCTGCTGTCTCTCTCTCTCTCTCTCTCCCTCTCGGTATTTTGTGCTGCTGTCTCTCTCTCTCTCTCTCTCTCTCGGTATTTTGTGCTGCTGTCTCTCTCTCTCTCTCTCTCGGTATTTTGTGCTGCTGTCTCTCTCTCTCTCTCTCTCGGTGTCTTGTGCTGCTGTCTCTCTCTCTCCCTCTCGGTGTTTTGTGCTGCTGTCTCTCTCTCTCTCTCTCTCTCGGTGTTTTGTGCTGCTGTCTCTCTCTCTCGGTGTTTTGTGCTGCTGTCTCTCTCTCTCTCTCTCGGTGTTTTGTGCTGCTGTCTCTCTCTCTCTCTCTCGGTGTTTTGTGCTGCTGTCTCTCTCTCTCTCTCAAGGTGTTTTGTGTTGCTGTTTCTCTCTCTCTCTATCTTTCGGTGTTTTGTGCTGCTGTCTCTCTCTCTCTCTCTCTTTCGGTGTTTTGTGCTGCTGTCTCTCTCTCTCTCTCTCTCACTCTCTCGGTGTTTTGTACTGCTGTCTCTCTCTCTCTCTCTCTCTCTCTCTCGGTATTTTGTGCTGCTGTCTCTCTCTCTCTCTCTCTCTCTCTCGGTATTTTGTGCTGCTGTCTCTCTCTCTCCCTCTCGGTATTTTGTGCTGCTATCTCTCTCTCTCTCTCCCTCTCGGTATTTTGTGCTGCTGTCTCTCTCTCTCTCCCTCTCGGTATTTTGGGCTGCTGTCTCTCTCTCTCTCTCTCTCCCTCTCGGTATTTTGTGCTGCTGTCTCTCTCTCTCTCTCGGTATTTTGGTCTGCTGTCTCTCTCTCTCTCTCTCTCACTCGGTATTTTGTGCTGCTGTCTCTCTCTCTCTCTCTCTCGGTGTTTTGTGCTGCTGTCTCTCTCTCTCTCTCTCTCTCTCGGTGTTTTGGGCTGCTTTCTCTCTCTCTCTCTCTCTCTCGTTATTTTGTGCTGCTGTCTCTCTCTCTCTCTCTCGGTGTTTTGTGCTGCTGTCTCTCTCTTTCTCGGTGTTTTGTGCTGCTGTCTCTCTCTCTCTCTCTCCCTCTCGGTATTTTGTGCTGCTGTCTCTCTCTCTCTCTCTCTCTCGGTATTTTGTGCTGCTGTCTCTCTCTCTCTCTCTCTCACTCTCGGTATTTTGTGCTGCTGTCTCTCTCTCTCTCTCTCTCTCCCTCTCGGTATTTTGTGCTGCTGTCTCTCTCTCTCTCTCTCCCTCTCGGTATTTTGTGCTGCTCTCTCTCTCTCTCTCTCTCTCGGTATTTTGTGCTGCTGTCTCTCTCTCTCTCTCTCTCGGTATTTTGTGCTGCTGTCTCTCTCTCTCTCTCTCTCTCTCGGTATTTTGTCCTGCTGTCTCTCTCTCTCTCTCTCTCGGTGATTTGTGCTGCTGTCTCTCTCTCTCTCTCCCTCTCGGTATTTTGTGCTGCTGTCTCTCTCTCTCTCTCTCTCTCGGTATTTTTTGCTGCTGTCTCTCTCTCTCTCTCTCTCCCTCTCGGTATTTTGTGCTGCTGTCTCTCTCTCTCTCTCTCTCTCTCGGTATTTTGTGCTGCTGTCTCTCTCTCTCTCTCTCTCTCCCTCGGTATTTTGTGCTGCTGTCTCTCTCTCTCCCTCTCGGTATTTTGTGCTGCTGTCTCTCTCTCTCCCTCTAGGTATTTTGTGCTGCTGTCTCTCTCTCTCTCTCTCTCTCTCTCTCCCTCTCGGTATTTTGTGCTGCTGTCTCTCTCTCTCTCTCTCGGTATTTTGGTCTGCTGTCTCTCTCTCTCTCTCTCTCTCTCTAGGTATTTTGTGCTGCTGTCTCTCTCTCTCTCTCGGTGTTTTGTGCTGCTGTTTCTCTCTCTCTCTCTCTCTCTCGATGTTTTGGGCTGCTGTCTCTCTCTCTCTCTCTCTCGGTATTTTGTGCTGCTGTCTCTCTCTCTCTCTCTCCCTCTCGGTATTTTGGGCTGCTGTCTCTCTCTCTCTCTCTCTCTCGGTATTTTGTGCTGCTGTCTTTCTCTCTCTCTCTCTCGGTATTTTGTGCTGCTGTCTCTCTCTCTCTCTCTCTTTAGGTGTTTTGTGCTGCTGTCTCTCTCTCTCTCTCTCTCTCTCTCTCTCACTCTCTCGGTGTTTTGTGCTGCTGTCTCTCTCTCTCTCGGTATTTTTGCTGCTGTCTCTCTCTCTCTCTCTCTCTCTCTCTCTCGGCGTTTTGTGCTGCTGTCTCTCTCTCTCTCACTCTTTAGGTGTTTTGTGCTGCTGTCTCTCTCTCTCTCTCGGTGTTTTGTGCTGCTGTCTCTCTCTATCTCTCGGTGTTTTGTGCTGCTGTCTCTCTCTCTCTATCTTTCGGTGTTTTGTGCTGCTGTCTCTCTCTCTCTCTCGGTGTTTTGTGCTGCTGTCTCTCTCTCTCTCTATCTTTCGGTGTTTTGTGCTGCTGTCTCTCTCTCTCTCTCTCTCGGTGTTTTGTGCTGCTGTCTCTCTCTCTTTCTCTCTCTCTCGGTGTTTTCTGCTGCTGTCTCTCTCTCTCCCTCTCGGTGTTTTGTGCTGCTGTCTCTCTCTCTGTCTCTCGGTGTTTTGTGCTGCTGTCTCTCTCTCTCTCTCTCTCGGTGTTTTGTGCTGCTGTCTCTCTCTCTCTCTCTCTCGGTATTTTGTGCTGCTGTCTCTCTCTCTCTCTCGGTGTTTTGTGCTGCTGTCTCTCTCTCTCTCTCTCGATGTTTTGTGCTGCTGTCTCTCTCTCTATCTTTCGCTGTTTTGTGCTGCTCTCTCTCTCTCTCTCTCTCTCTCTCTCTCGGTGTTTTGTGCTGCTGTCTCTCTCTCTCTCTCTCTCTCTCGGTGTTTTGTGCAGCTGTCTCTCTCTCTCTCTCTCTCTCTCTCTCTCGGTGTTTTGTGCTGCTGTCTCTCTCTCTCTCTCTGTCTCTCTCGGTGTTTTGTGCTGCTGTCTCTCTCTCTCTCTTGGTGTTTTGTGTTGCTGTCTCTCTCTCTCTCTCTCTCTCTCTCGGTGTTTTGTGCTGCTGTCTCTCTCTCTCTCTCTCTTTCGGTGTTTTGTGCTGCTGTCTCTCTCTCTCTAGGTGTTTTGTGCTGCTGTCTCTCTCTCTCTCTCTCTCTCTCGATGTTTTGTGCTGCTGTCTCTCTCTCTCTCTCTCTCGGTGTTTTGTGCTGCTGTCTCTCTCTCTCTCTCTCTCTCGGTGTTTTGTGCTGCTGTCTCTCTCTCTCTCTCTAGGTGTTTTGTGCTGCTGTCTCTCTCTCTCTCTCTCTGGGTGTTTTGTGCTGCTGTCTCTCTCTCTCTCTCTCGGTGTTTTGTGCTGCTGTCTCTCTCTCTCTCTCTCTCTCGGTGTTTTGTGCTGCTGTCTCTCTCTCTCGGTGTTTTGTGCTGCTGTCTCTCTCTCTCTCTCTCTCTCTCGGTGTTTTGTGCTGCTGTCTCTCTCTCTCTCTCTCGGTGTTTTGTGCTGCTGTCTCTCTCTCTCTCTCAAGGTGTTTTGTGTTGCTGTTTCTCTCTCTCTCTATCTTTCGGTGTTTTGTGCTGCTGTCTCTCTCTCTCTCTCTCTCGGTGTTTTGTGCTGCTGTCCCTCTCTCTCTCTCTCTCTCTCTATCTCTCGGTGTTTTGTGCTGCTGTCTCTCGCTCTCTCTCTCTCTCTCGGTGTTTTGTGCTGCTGTCTCTCTCTCTCTCTCGGTGTTTTGTGCTGCTGTCTCTCTCTCTTTATCTCGGTGTTTTGTGCTGCTGTCTCTCTCTCTCTCTCTCTCGGTGTTTTGTGCTGCTGTCTTTCTGTCTCTCTCTCTCTCGGTGTATTGTGCTGCTGTCTCTCTCTCTCTAGGTGTTTTGTGCTGCTGTCTCTCTCTCTCTCTCTCGTTATTTTGTGCTGCTCTCTCTCTCTCTCTCTCTCTCTCTCTCTCTCGGTATTTTGTGCTGCTGTCTCTCTCTCTCGCTCTCTCGGTGTTTTGTGCTGCTGTCTCTCTCTCTCTCTCAAGGTGTTTTGTGTTGCTGTTTCTCATTCTCTCTCTCTCGGTGTTTTGTGCTGCTGTCTCTCTCTCTCTCTCTCTCTCTCTCTCGGTGTTTTGTGCTGCTGTCTCTCTCTCTTTATCTCGGTGTTTTGTGCTGCTGTCTCTCTCTCTCTCTCTCTCTCTCTCGGTGTTTTGTGCTGCTGTCTGTCTCTCTCTCTCTCTCTCTCGGTGTATTGTGCTGCTGTCTCTCTCTCTCTAGGTGTTTTGTGCTGCTGTCTCTCTCTCTCTCTCTCGGTGTTTTGTGCTGCTGTCTCTCTCTCTCTCTCCCTCTCGGTATTTTGTGCTGCTGTCTCTCTCTCTCTCTCGGTATTTTTTGCTGCTGTCTCTCTCTCTCTCTCTCTCCCTCTCGGTATTTTGTGCTGCTGTCTCTCTCTCTCTCTCTCTCTCTCTCTCTCTCTCTCTCGGTATTTTGTGCTGCTGTCTCTCTCTCTCTCTCTCTCCCTCTCGGTATTTTGTGCTGCTGTCTCTCTCTCTCCCTCTCGGTATTTTGTGCTGCTGTCTCTCTCTCTCCCTCTCGGTATTTTGTGCTGCTGTCTCTCTCTCTCTCTCTCTCCCTCTCGGTATTTTGTGCTGCTGTCTCTCTCTCTCTCTCTCTCGGTATTTTGGTCTGCTGTCTCTCTCTCTCTCTCTCTCTCTCTAGGTATTTTGTGCTGCTGTCTCTCTCTCTCTCTCTCGGTGTTTTGTGCTGCTGTCTCTCTCTCTCAGTGTTTTGGGCTGCTGTCTCTCTCTCTCTCTCCCTCTCGGTATTTTGTGCTGCTGTCTCTCTCTCTCTCTCGGTATTTTTTGCTGCTGTCTCTCTCTCTCTCTCTCTCCCTCTCGGTATTTTGTGCTGCTGTCTCCCTCTCTCTCTCTCTCGGTATTTTGTGCTGCTGTCTCTCTCTCTCTCTCTCTCTTCCTCTCGGTATTTTGGGCTGCTGTCTCTCTCTCTCTCTCTCTCGGTATTTTGTGCTGCTGTCTTTCTCTCTCTCTCTCTCGGTATTTTGTGCTGCTGTCTCTCTCTCTCTCTCGGTGTTTTGTGCTGCTGTCTCTCTCTATCTCTCGGTGTTTTGTGCTGCTGTCTCTCTCTCTCTCTCTATCTTTCGGTGTTTTGTGCTGCTGTCTCTCTCTCTCTCTCTCTCGGTGTTTTGTGCTGCTGTCTCTCTCTCTCTCTATCTTTCGGTGTTTTTTGCTGCTGTCTCTCTCTCTCTCTCTCTCGGTGTTTTCTGCTGCTGTCTCTCTCTCTCCCTCTCGGTGTTTTGTGCTGCTGTCTCTCTCTCTCTCTCTCGGTGTTTTGTGCTGCTGTCTCTCTCTCTCTCTCTCTCTCTCGGTGTTTTGTGCTGCTGTCTCTCTCTCTCTCTCTCGGTATTTTGTGCTGCTGTCTCTCTCTCTCTCTCTCTCGGTGTTTTGTGCTGCTGTCTCTCTCTCTCTCTCTCGATGTTTTGTGCTGCTGTCTCTCTCTCTATCTTTCGCTGTTTTGTGCTGCTCTCTCTCTCTCTCTCTCTCTCTCTCTCTCGGTGTTTTGTGCTGCTGTCTCTCTCTCTCTCTCTCTCTCTCGGTGTTTTGTGCAGCTGTCTCTCTCTCTCTCTCTCTCTCTCTCTCTCGGTGTTTTGTGCTGCTGTCTCTCTCTCTCTCTCTGTCTCTCTCGGTGTTTTGTGCTGCTGTCTCTCTCTCTCTCTTGGTGTTTTGTGTTGCTGTCTCTCTCTCTCTCTCTCTCTCTCTTGGTGTTTTGTGCTGCTGTCTCTCTCTCTCTCTCTCTTTCGGTGTTTTGTGCTGCTGTCTCTCTCTCTCTAGGTGTTTTGTGCTGCTGTCTCTCTCTCTCTCTCTCTCTCTCGATGTTTTGTGCTGCTGTCTCTCTCTCTCTCTCTCTTGGTGTTTTGTGCTGCTGTCTCTCTCTCTCTCTCTCTCTCGGTGTTTTGTGCTGCTGTCTCTCTCTCTCTCTCTAGGTGTTTTGTGCTGCTGTCTCTCTCTCTCTCTCTCTCGGTGTTTTGTGCTGCTGTCTCTCTCTCTCTCTCTCGGTGTTTTGTGCTGCTGTCTCTCTCTCTCTCTCTCTCTCGGTGTTTTGTGCTGCTGTCTCTCTCTCTCGGTGTTTTGTGCTGCTGTCTCTCTCTCTCTCTCTCTCTCGGTGTTTTGTGCTGCTGTCTCTCTCTCTCTCTCTCGGTGTTTTGTGCTGCTGTCTCTCTCTCTCTCTCAAGGTGTTTTGTGTTGCTGTTTCTCTCTCTCTCTATCTTTCGGTGTTTTGTGCTGCTGTCTCTCTCTCTCTCTCTCTCGGTGTTTTGTGCTGCTGTCCCTCTCTCTCTCTCTCTCTCTCTCTCTCTCTCTCGGTGTTTTGTGCTGCTGTCTCTCGCTCTCTCTCTCTCTCTCGGTGTTTTGTGCTGCTGTCTCTCTCTCTCTCTCGGTGTTTTGTGCTGCTGTCTCTCTCTCTTTATCTCGGTGTTTTGTGCTGCTGTCTCTCTCTCTCTCTCTCTCTCTCGGTGTTTTGTGCTGCTGTCTGTCTGTCTCTCTCTCTCTCGGTGTATTGTGCTGCTGTCTCTCTCTCTCTAGGTGTTTTGTGCTGCTGTCTCTCTCTCTCTCTCTCGTTATTTTGTGCTGCTCTCTCTCTCTCTCTCTCTCTCTCTCTCTCTCGGTATTTTGTGCTGCTGTCTCTCTCTCTCGCTCTCTCGGTGTTTTGTGCTGCTGTCTCTCTCTCTCTCTCAAGGTGTTTTGTGTTGCTGTTTCTCATTCTCTCTCTCTCGGTGTTTTGTGCTGCTGTCTCTCTCTCTCTCTCTCTCTCTCTCTCGGTGTTTTGTGCTGCTGTCTCTCTCTCTTTATCTCGGTGTTTTGTGCTGCTGTCTCTCTCTCTCTCTCTCTCTCTCTCGGTGTTTTGTGCTGCTGTCTGTCTCTCTCTCTCTCTCGGTGTATTGTGCTGCTGTCTCTCTCTCTCTAGGTGTTTTGTGCTGCTGTCTCTCTCTCTCTCTCTCTTGGTGTTTTGTGCTGCTGTCTCTCTCTCTCTCTCTCTCTCGGTGTTTTGTGCTGCTGTCTCTCTCTCTCTCTCTAGGTGTTTTGTGCTGCTGTCTCTCTCTCTCTCTCTCTCGGTGTTTTGTGCTGCTGTCTCTCTCTCTCTCTCTCGGTGTTTTGTGCTGCTGTCTCTCTCTCTCTCTCCCTCGCGGTATTTTGTGCTGCTGTCTCTCTCTCTCTCTCGGTATTTTTTGCTGCTGTCTCTCTCTCTCTCTCTCTCCCTCTCGGTATTTTGTGCTGCTGTCTCTCTCTCTCTCTCTCTCTCTCTCTCTCTCTCTCTCGGTATTTTGTGCTGCTGTCTCTCTCTCTCTCTCTCTCCCTCTCGGTATTTTGTGCTGCTGTCTCTCTCTCTCCCTCTCGGTATTTTGTGCTGCTGTCTCTCTCTCTCCCTCTCGGTATTTTGTGCTGCTGTCTCTCTCTCTCTCTCTCTCTCTCCCTCTCGGTATTTTGTGCTGCTGTCTCTCTCTCTCTCTCTCTCGGTATTTTGGTCTGCTGTCTCTCTCTCTCTCTCTCTCTCTCTCTAGGTATTTTGTGCTGCTGTCTCTCTCTCTCTCTCTCGGTGTTTTGTGCTGCTGTCTCTCTCTCTCGGTGTTTTGGGCTGCTGTCTCCCTCTCTCTCTCTCTCGGTATTTTGTGCTGCTGTCTCTCTCTCTATCTCTTCCTCTCGGTATTTTGGGCTGCTGTCTCTCTCTCTCTCTCTCTCTCGGTATTTTGTGCTGCTGTCTTTCTCTCTCTCTCTCTCGGTATTTTGTGCTGCTGTCTCTCTCTCTCCCTCTCTATAGGTGTTTTGTACTGCTGTCTCTCTCTCTCTCTCTCTCTCTCTCTCTCTCACTCTCTCGGTGTTTTGTGCTGCTGTCTCTCTCTGTCTCTCTCTCTCGGTATTTTGTGCTGCTGTCTCTCTCTCTCTGTCTTTCTCGGCGTTTTGTGCTGCTGTCTCTCTCTCTCTCACTCTTTCGGTGTTTTGTGCTGCTGTCTCTCTCTCTCTCTCGGTGTTTTGTGCTGCTGTCTCTCTCTCTCTCTCTAGGTGTTTTGTGCTGCTGTCTCTCTCTCTCTCTCTATCTTTCGGTGTTTTGTGCTGCTGTCTCTCTCTCTCTCTCTCGGTATTTTGGTCTGCTGTCTCTCTCTCTCTCTCTCTCTCTCTAGGTATTTTGTGCTGCTGTCTCTCTCTCTCTCTCGGTGTTTTGTGCTGCTGTCTCTCTCTCTCTCTCTCGGTGTTTTGGGCTGCTGTCTCTCTCTCTCTCTCTCTCGGTATTTTGTGCTGCTGTCTCTCTCTCTCTCTCTCCCTCTCGGTATTTTGGGCTGCTGTCTCTCTCTCTCTCTCTCTCTCGGTATTTTGTGCTGCTGTCTTTCTCTCTCTCTCTCTCGGTATTTTGTGCTGCTGTCTCTCTCTCTCTCTCTCTTTAGGTGTTTTGTGCTGCTGTCTCTCTCTCTCTCTCTCTCTCTCTCTCTCACTCTCTCGGTGTTTTGTGCTGCTGTCTCTCTCTCTCTCGGTATTTTTGCTGCTGTCTCTCTCTCTCTCTCTCTCTCTCGCTCTCGGCGTTTTGTGCTGCTGTCTCTCTCTCTCTCACTCTTTAGGTGTTTTGTGCTGCTGTCTCTCTCTCTCTCTCGGTGTTTTGTGCTGCTGTCTCTCTCTATCTCTCGGTGTTTTGTGCTGCTGTCTCTCTCTCTCTCTCTATCTTTCGGTGTTTTGTGCTGCTGTCTCTCTCTCTCTCTCTATCTTTCGGTGTTTTGTGCTGCTGTCTCTCTCTCTCTCTCTCTCTCGGTGTTTTGTGCTGCTGTCTCTCTCTCTCTCCCTCTCTCGGTGTTTTGTGATGCTGTCTCTCTCTCTCTCTCTCTCTCGGTGTTTTGTGCTGCTGTCTCTCTCTCTCTCTCTCGGTATTTTGTGCTGCTGTCTCTCTCTCTCTCTCGGTGTTTTGTGCTGCTGTCTCTCTCTCTCTCTCTCGATGTTTTGTGCTGCTGTCTTTCTCTCTACCTTTCGCTGTTTTGTGCTGCTCTCTCTCTCTCTCTCTCTCTCTCTCTCTCTCTCTCGGTGTTTTGTGCTGCTGTCTCTCTCTCTCTCTCTCTCTCTCTCGGTGTTTTGTGCTGCTGTCTCTCTCTCTCTCTCTCTCTCTCTCTCTCGGTGTTTTGTGCTGCTGTCTCTCTCTCTCTCTCTGTCTCTCTCGGTGTTTTGTGCTGCTGTCTCTCTCTCTCTCTTGGTGTTTTGTGTTGCTGTCTCTCTCTCTCTCTCTCTCTCTCTCGGTGTTTTGTGCTGCTGTCTCTCTCTCTCTCTCTCTCGGTGTTTTGTGCTGCTGTCTCTCTCTCTCTAGGTGTTTTGTGCTGCTGTCTCTCTCTCTCTCTCTCTCTCTCGATGTTTTGTGCTGCTGTCTCTCTCTCTCTCTCTCTCGGTGTTTTGTGCTGCTGTCTCTCTCTCTCTAGGTGTTTTGTGCTGCTGTCTCTCTCTCTCTCTCTCTCTCTCGATGTTTTGTGCTGCTGTCTCTCTCTCTCTCTCTCTCGGTGTTTTGTGCTGCTGTCTCTCTCTCTCTCTCTCTCTCTCTCGGTGTTTTGTGCTGCTGTCTCTCTCTCTCTCTCTCTCTCGGTGTTTTGTGCTGCTGTCTCTCTCTCTCTCTCTCGGTGTTTTGTGCTGCTTTCTCTCTCTCTCTCTCTCTCTCGGTGTTTTGTGCTGCTGTCTCTCTCTCTCGGTGTTTTGTGCTGCTGTCTCTCTCTCTCTCTCTCTCTCGGTGTTTTGTGCTGCTGTCTCTCTCTCTCTCTCTCGGTGTTTTGTGCTGCTGTCTCTCTCTCTCTCTCAAGGTGTTTTCTGTTGCTGTTTCTCTCTCTCTCTATCTTTCGGTGTTTTGTGCTGCTGTCTCTCTCTCTCTCTCGGTGTTTTGTGCTGCTGTCTCTCGCTCTCTCACTCTCTCTCGGTGTTTTGTGCTGCTGCCTCTCTCTCTCTCTCGGTGTTTTGTGCTGCTGTCTCTCGCTCTCTCACTCTCTCTCGGTGTTTTGTGCTGCTGCCTCTCTCTCTCTCTCGGTGTTTTGTGCTGCTGTCTCTCTCTCTTTATCTCGGTGTTTTGTGCTGCTGTCTCTCTCTCTCTTTATCTCGGTGTTTTGTGCTGCTGTCTCTCTCTCTCTAGGTGTTTTGTGCTGCTGTCTCTCTCTCTCTCTCGTTAGTTTGTGCTGCTCTCTCTCTCTCTCTCTCTCTCTCTCGGTATTTTGTGCTGCTGTCTCTCTCTCTCTCTCTCTCGGTGTTTTGTGCTGCTGTCTCTCTCTCTTTCTCAAGGTGTTTTGTGTTGCTGTTTCTCTCTCTCTCTCTCTCGGTGTTTTGTGCTGCTGTCTCTCTCTCTCTCTCTCTCTCTCGGTGTTTTGTGCTGCTGTCTCTCTCTCTTTAGCTCGGTGTTTTGTGCTGCTGTCTCTCTCTCTCTCTCGGTGTTTTGTGCTGCTGTCTGTCTCTCTCTCTCTCTCTCTCGGTGTATTGTGCTGCTGTCTCTCTCTCTCTAGGTGTTTTGTGCTGCTGTCTCTCTCTCTCTAACTCGGTGTTTTGTGCTGCTGTCTCTCTCTCTCTCTCCCTCTCGGTATTTTGTGCTGCTGTCTCTCTCTCTCTCTCGGTATTTTTTGCTGCTGTCTCTCTCTCTCTCTCTCTCCCTCTCGGTATTTTGTGCTGCTGTCTCTCTCTCTCTCTCTCTCTCTCTCTCTCTCTCGGTATTTTGTGCTGCTGTCTCTCTCTCTCTCTCTCTCTCCCTCTCGGTATTTTGTGCTGCTGTCTCTCTCTCTCCCTCTCGGTATTTTGTGCTGCTGTCTCTCTCTCTCCCTCTCGGTATTTTGTGCTGCTGTCTCTCTCTCTCTCTCTCTCTCCCTCTCGGTATTTTGTGCTTCTGTCTCTCTCTCTCTCTCTCTCGGTATTTTGGTCTGCTGTCTCTCTCTCTCTCTCTCTCTCTCTAGGTATTTTGTGCTGCTGTCTCTCTCTCTCTCTCTCGGTGTTTTGTGCTGCTGTCTCTCTCTCTCGGTGTTTTGGGCTGCTGTCTCCCTCTCTCTCTCTCTCGGTATTTTGTGCTGCTGTCTCTCTCTCTCTCTCTCCCTCTCGGTATTTTGGGCTGCTGTCTCTCTCTCTCTCTCTCTCTCGGTATTTTGTGCTGCTGTCTTTCTCTCTCTCTCTCTCGGTATTTTGTGCTGCTGTCTCTCTCTCTCCCTCTCTATAGGTGTTTTGTACTGCTGTCTCTCTCTCTCTCTCTCTCTCTCTCTCTCTCTCTCACTCTCTCGGTGTTTTGTGCTGCTGTCTCTCTCTGTCTCTCTCTCTCGGTATTTTGTGCTGCTGTCTCTCTCTCTCTCTGTCTTTCTCGGCGTTTTGTGCTGCTGTCTCTCTCTCTCTCACTCTTTCGGTGTTTTGTGCTGCTGTCTCTCTCTCTCTCTCGGTGTTTTGTGCTGCTGTCTCTCTCTCTCTCTCTAGGTGTTTTGTGCTGCTGTCTCTCTCTCTCTCTCTATCTTTCGGTGTTTTGTGCTGCTGTCTCTCTCTCTCTCTCTCTCGGTGTTTTGTGCTGCTGTCTCTCTCTCTCTCTCTCTCTCGGTGTTTTGTGCTGCTGTCTCTCTCTCTCTCTCTCTCTCGGTGTTTTGTGCTGCTGTCTCTCTCTCTCTCTCTCTCTCGGTATTTTGTGCTGCTGTCGCTCTCTCTATCTCTCGGTGTTTTGTGCTGCTGTCTCTCTCTCTCTCTCTCGGTGTTTTGTGCTGCTGTCTCTCTCTCTATCTTTCGCTATTTTGTGCTGCTCTCTCTCTCTCTCTCTCTCTCTCGGTGTTTTGTGCTGCTGTCTCTCTCTCTCTCTCTCTCTCGGTGTTTTGTGCTGCTGTCTCTCTCTCTCTCTCTCTCTCTCTCGGTGTTTTGTGCTGCTGTCTCTCTCTCTCTCTCTCGGTGTTTTGTGCTGCTGTCTCTCTCTCTCTCTCTCTCTCTTGGTGTTTTGTGCTGCTGTCTCTCTCTCTCTCTCTCTCTCTCTCGGTGTTTTGTGCTGCTGTCTCTCTCTCTCTCTCTCTTTCGGTGTTTTGTGCTGCTGTCTCTCTCTCTCTAGGTGTTTTGTGCTGCTGTCTCTCTCTCTCTCTCTCTCTCTCTCTCTCGGTGTTTTGTGCTGCTGTCTCTCTCTCTCTCTCTCTCGGTGTTTTGTGCTGCTGTCTCTCTCTCTCTCTCTCTCTCCGTGATTTGTGCTGCTGTCTCTCTCTCTCTCTCTAGGTGTTTTGTGCTGCTGTCTCTCTCTCACTCTCTCTCGGTGTTTTGTGCTGCTGTCTCTCTCTCTCTCTCTCGGTGTTTTGTGCTGCTGTCTCTCTCTCTCTCTCTCTCGGTGTTTTGTGCTGCTGTGTCTCTCTCTCGGTGTTTTGTGCTGCTGTCTCTCTCTCTCTCTCTCTCGGTGTTTTGTGCTGCTGTCTCTCTCTCTCTCTCTCGGTGTTTTGTGCTGCTGTCTCTCTCTCTCTCTCAAGGTGTTTCGTGTTGCTGTTTCTCACTCTCTCCATCTTTCGGTGTTTTGTGCTGCTGTCTCTCTCTCTCTCTCTCTTTAGGTGTTTTGTGCTGCTGTCTCTCTCTCTCTCTCTCTCTCTATTTCGGTATTTTGTGCTGCTGTCTCTCTCTCTCTCTCTCTCCCTCTCGGTATTTTGTGCTGCTGTCTCTCTCTCTCCCTCTCGGTATTTTGTGCTGCTATCTCTCTCTCTCTCTCTCTCCCTCTCGGTATTTTGTGCTGCTGTCTCTCTCTCTCTCCCTCTCGGTATTTTGGGCTGCTGTCTCTCTCTCTCTCTCTCTCCCTCTCGGTATTTTGTGCTGCTGTCTCTCTCTCTCTCTCTCGGTATTTTGGTCTGCTGTCTCTCTCTCTCTCTCTCTCACTCGGTATTTTGTGCTGCTGTCTCTCTCTCTCTCTCTCTCGGTGTTTTGTGCTGCTGTCTCTCTCTCTCTCTCTCTCTCGGTGTTTTGGGCTGCTTTCTCTCTCTCTCTCTCTCTCGGTATTTTGTGCTGCTGTCTCTCTCTCTCTCTCTCGGAGTTTTGTGCTGCTGTCTCTCTCTCTCAAGGTGTTTTGTGTTGCTGTTTCTCTCTCTCTCTATCTTTCGGTGTTTTGTGCTGCTGTCTCTCTCTCTCTCTCTCTTTAGGTGTTTTGTGCTGCTGTCTCTCTCTCTCTCTCTCTCACTCTCTCGGTGTTTTGTGCTGCTGTCTCTCTCTCTCTCTCTCTCTCGGTATTTTGTGCTGCTGTCTCTCTCTCTCTCTCTCTCCCTCTCAGTATTTTGTGCTGCTGTCTCTCTCTCTCCCTCTCGGTATTTTGTGCTGCTATCTCTCTCTCTCTCTCTCTCTCCCTCTCGGTATTTTGTACTGCTGTCTCTCTCTCTCTCCCTCTCGGTATTTTGGGCTGCTGTCTCTCTCTCTCGCTCTCTCCCTCTCGGTATTTTGTGCTGCTGTCTCTCTCTCTCTCTCTCGGTATTTTGGTCTGCTGTCTCTCTCTCTCTCTCTCCCTCTCGGTATTTTGTGCTGCTGTCTCTCTCTCTCTCGGTATTTTGTGCTGCTGTCTCTCTCTCTCTCTCTCTCACTCTCGGTATTTTGTGCTGCTGTCTCTCTCTCTCTCTCTCCCTCTCGGTATTTTGTGCTGCTGTCTCTCTCTCTCTCTCTCCCTCTCGGTATTTTGTGCTGCTCTCTCTCTCTCTCTCTCTCTCGGTATTTTGTGCTGCTGTCTCTCTCTCTCTCTCTCTCGGTATTTTGTGCTGCTGTCTCTCTCTCTCTCTCTCTCGGTATTTTGTGCTGCTGTCTCTCTCTCTCTCGGTATTTTTTGCTGCTGTCTCTCTCTCTCTCTCTCTCCCTCTCGGTATTTTGTGCTGCTGTCTCTCTCTCTCTCTCTCTCTCTCTCTCGGTATTTTGTGCTGCTGTCTCTCTCTCTCTCTCTCTCTCCCTCTCGGTATTTTGTGCTGCTGTCTCTCTCTCTCCCTCTCGGTATTTTGTGCTGCTGTCTCTCTCTCTCCCTCTCGGTATTTTGTGCTGCTGTCTCTCTCTCTCTCTCTCTCCCTCTCGGTATTTTGTGCTGCTGTCTCTCTCTCTCTCTCTCGGTATTTTGGTCTGCTGTCTCTCTCTCTCTCTCTCTCTCGGTGTTTTGGGCTGCTGTCTCTCTCTCTCTCTCTCTCGGTATTTTGGTCTGCTGTCTCTCTCTCTCTCTCTCTCTCGGTGTTTTGGGCTGCTGTCTCTCTCTCTCTCTCTCTCGGTATTTTGTGCTGCTGTCTCTCGCTCTCTCTCTCCCTCTCGGTATTTTGGGCTGCTGTCTCTCTCTCTCTCTCTCTCTCGGTATTTTGTGCTGCTGTCTTTCTCTCTCTCTCTCTCGGTATTTTGTGCTGCTGTCTCTCTCTCTCTCTCTCTTTAGGTGTTTTGTGCTGCTGTCTCTCTCTCTCTCTCTCTCTCTCTCTCTCTCTCACTCTCTCGGTGTTTTGTGCTGCTGTCTCTCTCTCTCTCTCTCGGTATTTTGTGCTGCTGTCTCTCTCTCTCTCTCTCGGCGTTTTGTACTGCTGTCTCTCTCTCTCTCACTCTTTAGGTGTTTTGTGCTGCTGTCTCTCTCTCTCTCTCGGTGTTTTGTGCTGCTGTCTCTCTCTCTCTCTCTATCTTTCGGTGTTTTGTGCTGCTGTCTCTCTCTCTCTCTCTCTCGGTGTTTTGTGCTGCTGTCTCTCTCTCTCTCTCTCTCTCTCGGTGTTTTGTGCTGCTGTCTCTCTCTCTCTCTCTCTCTCTCGGTGTTTTGTGCTGCTGTCTCTCTCTCTCTCTCTCTCTCTCTCGGTGTTTTGTGCTGCTGTCTCTCTCTCTCTCTCTCTCTCTCTCGGTATTTTGTGCTGCTGTCTCTCTCTCTCTCTCGGTGTTTGGTGCTGCTGTCTCTCTCTCTCTCTCTCGGTGTTTTGTGCTGCTGTCTCTCTCTCCATCTTTCGCTGTTTTGTGCTTCTCTCTCTCTCTCTCTCTCTCTCTCTCGGTGTTTTGTGCTGCTGTCTCTCTCTCTCTCTCTCTCTCTCTCGGTGTTTTGTGCTGCTGTCTCTCTCTCTCTCTCTCTCTCTCACGGTGTTTTGTGCTGCTGTCTCTCTCTCTCTGTCTCTCTCGGTGTTTTGTGCTGCTGTCTCTCTCTCTCTCTCTCTCTTGGTGTTTTGTGCTGCTGTCTCTCTCTCTCTCTCTCTCTCTCTCTCTCTCGGTGTTTTGTGCTGCTGTCTCTCTCTCTCTCTCTCTTTCGGTGTTTTGTGCTGCTGTCTCTCTCTCTCTAGGTGTTTTGTGCTGCTGTCTCTCTCTCTCTCTCTCTCTCTCTCTCGATGTTTTGTGCTGCTGTCTCTCTCTCTCTCTCTCTCGGTGTTTTCTGCTGCTGTCCCTCTCTCTCTCTCTCTCTCTCTCTCTCTCTCTCTCTCTCTCTCTCGGTGTTTTGTGCTGCTGTCTCTCTCTCTCTCTCTCGGTGTTTTGTGCTGCTGTCTCTCTCTCTCTCTCTCGGTGTTTTGTGCTGCTGTCTCTCTCTCTTTGTCTCGGTGTTTTGTGCTGCTGTCTCTCTCTCTCTCTCTCTCTCTCTCGGTGTTTTGTGCTGCTGTCTGTCTCTCTCTCTCTCTCTCGGTGTATTGTGCTGCTGTCTCTCTCTTCTAGGTGTTTTGTGCTGCTGTCTCTCTCTCTCTCTCTCGTTATTTTGTGCTGCTCTCTCTCTCTCTCTCTCTCTCTCTCTCGGTATTTTGTGCTGCTGTCTCTCTCTCTCTCTCTCTCGGTGTTTTGTGCTGCTGTCTCTCTCTCTCTCTCTCGTTATTTTGTGCTGCTCTCTCTCTCTCTCTCTCTCTCTCTCTCGGTATTTTGTGCTGCTGTCTCTCTCTCTCTCTCTCTCGGTGTTTTGTGTTGCAGTTTCTCTCTCTCTCTATCTTTCGGTGTTTTGTGCTGCTGTCTCTCTCTCTCTCTCTCGGTATTTTGTGCTGCTGTCTCTCTCTCTCTCTCTCGGCGTTTTGTACTGCTGTCTCTCTCTCTCTCACTCTTTAGGTGTTTTGTGCTGCTGTCTCTCTCTCTCTCTCTCGGTGTTTTGTGCTGCTGTCTCTCTCTCTCTCTCTATCTTTCGGTGTTTTGTGCTGCTGTCTCTCTCTCTCTCTCTCTCGGTGTTTTGTGCTGCTGTCTCTCTCTCTCTCTCTCTCTCTCGGTGTTTTGTGCTGCTGTCTCTCTCTCTCTCTCTCTCTCTCGGTGTTTTGTGCTGCTGTCTCTCTCTCTCTCTCTCTCTCTCTCGGTGTTTTGTGCTGCTGTCTCTCTCTCTCTCTCTCTCTCTCTCGGTATTTTGTGCTGCTGTCTCTCTCTCTCTCTCGGTGTTTGGTGCTGCTGTCTCTCTCTCTCTCTCTCGGTGTTTTGTGCTGCTGTCTCTCTCTCCATCTTTCGCTGTTTTGTGCTTCTCTCTCTCTCTCTCTCTCTCTCTCTCGGTGTTTTGTGCTGCTGTCTCTCTCTCTCTCTCTCTCTCTCTCGGTGTTTTGTGCTGCTGTCTCTCTCTCTCTCTCTCTCTCTCACGGTGTTTTGTGCTGCTGTCTCTCTCTCTCTGTCTCTCTCGGTGTTTTGTGCTGCTGTCTCTCTCTCTCTCTCTCTCTTGGTGTTTTGTGCTGCTGTCTCTCTCTCTCTCTCTCTCTCTCTCTCTCTCGGTGTTTTGTGCTGCTGTCTCTCTCTCTCTCTCTCTTTCGGTGTTTTGTGCTGCTGTCTCTCTCTCTCTAGGTGTTTTGTGCTGCTGTCTCTCTCTCTCTCTCTCTCTCTCTCTCGATGTTTTGTGCTGCTGTCCCTCTCTCTCTCTCTCTCTCTCTCTCTCTCTCTATCTCTCTCGGTGTTTTGTGCTGCTGTCTCTCTCTCTCTCTCTCGGTGTTTTGTGCTGCTGTCTCTCTCTCTCTCTCTCGGTGTTTTGTGCTGCTGTCTCTCTCTCTTTGTCTCGGTGTTTTGTGCTGCTGTCTCTCTCTCTCTCTCTCTCTCTCGGTGTTTTGTGCTGCTGTCTGTCTCTCTCTCTCTCTCTCGGTGTATTGTGCTGCTGTCTCTCTCTTCTAGGTGTTTTGTGCTGCTGTCTCTCTCTCTCTCTCTCGTTATTTTGTGCTGCTCTCTCTCTCTCTCTCTCTCTCTCTCGGTATTTTGTGCTGCTGTCTCTCTCTCTCTCTCTCTCGGTGTTTTGTGCTGCTGTCTCTCTCTCTCTCTCTCGTTATTTTGTGCTGCTCTCTCTCTCTCTCTCTCTCTCTCTCTCGGTATTTTGTGCTGCTGTCTCTCTCTCTCTCTCTCTCGGTGTTTTGTGTTGCAGTTTCTCTCTCTCTCTATCTTTCGGTGTTTTGTGCTGCTATCTCTCTCTCTCTCTCTCTCGGTGTTTTGTGCTGCTGTCTCTCTCTCTCTCTCTCTCTCGGTGTTTTGTGCTGCTGTCTCTCTCTCTCTCTCTCTCGGTGTTTTGTTCTGCTGTCTCTCTCTCTCGGTTTTTTGTGCTGCTGTCTCTCTCTCTTTTTCTCGGTGTTTTGTGCTGCTGTCTCTCTCTCTCTCTCTCTCTCTCTCTCTCGGTGTTTTGTGCTGCTGTGTGTCTCTCTCTCTCTCTCTCTCGGTGTATTGTGCTGCTGTCTCTCTCTCTCTCGGAATTTTGTGCTGCTGTCTCTCTCTCTCTCTCTCGATATTTTGTGCTGCTGTCTCTCTCTCTCTCTCTCTCGGTATTTTGTGCTGCTGTCTCTCTCTCTCTCTCTCTCTCGGTATTTTGTGCTGCTGTCTCTCTCTATCTCTCCCTCTCGGTATTTTGTGCTGCTGTCTCTCTCTCTCTCTCTCGGTATTTTGTGCTGCTGTCTCTCTCTCTCTCTCTCTCTCGGTATTTTGTGCTGCTGTCTCTCTCTCTCTCTCTCTCTCTCGGTGTTTTGTGCTGCTGTCTCTCTCTCTCTCTCCCACTCGGTATTTTGTGCTGCTGTCTCTCTCTCTCTCTCTCTCTCTCTCGGTATTTTGTGCTGCTGTCTCTCTCTCTCTCTCTCTCTCCATCTCGGTATTTTGTGCTGCTGTCTCTCTCTCTCCCTCTCGGTATTTTGTGCTGCTGTCTCTTTCTCTCCCTCTCGGTATTTTGTGCTGCTGTCTCTCTCTCTCTCTCTCTCGGTATTTTGTGCTGCTGTCTCTCTCTCTCTCTCTCTCTCTCGGTATTTTGTGCTGCTGTCTCTCTCTCTCTCTCTCTCGGTGTTTTGTGCTGCTGTCTCTCTCTCTCTCTCTCTCGGTGTTTTGGGCTGCTGTCTCTCTCTCTCTCTCTCTCTCGGTATTTTGTGCTGCTGTCTCTCTCTCTCTCTCTCGGTGTTTTGTGCTGCTGTCTCTCTCTCTCTCGGTGTTTTTTGCTGCTGTCTCTCTCTCTCACTCTCGGTATTTTGTGCTGCTTTCTCTCGTCTCTCTCTCTCCCTCTCGGTATTTTGTGCTGCTGTCTCTCTCTCTCTCTCTCTTTAGGTGTTTTGTGCTGCTGTCTCTCTCTCTCTCTCTCTCTCGGTGTTTTGTGCTGCTGTCTCTCTCTCTCTCTCCCTCTCGGTATTTTGTGCTGCTGTCTCTCTCTCTCTCTCTCGGTATTTTGTGCTGCTGTCTCTCTCTCTCTCTCTCTCTCGGTATTTTGTGCAGCTGTCTCTCTCTCTCTCTCTCTCTCTCGGTGTTTTGTGCTGCTGTCTCTCTCTCTCTCTCCCACTCGGTATTTTGTGCTGCTGTCTCTCTCTCTCTCTCTCTCTCTCTCGGTATTTTGTGCTGCTGTCTCTCTCTCTCTCTCTCTCTCCATCTCGGTATTTTGTGCTGCTGTCTCTCTCTCTCCCTCTCGGTATTTTGTGCTGCTGTCTCTTTCTCTCCCTCTCGGTGTTTTTTGCTGCTGTCTCTCTCTCTCTCTCTCTCGGTATTTTGTGCTGCTGTCTCTCTCTCTCTCTCTCTCTCTCGGTATTTTGTGCTGCTGTCTCTCTCTCTCTCTCTCTCGGTGTTTTGTGCTGCTGTCTCTCTCTCTCTCTCTCTCTCGGTATTTTGGGCTGCTGTCTCTCTCTCTCTCTCTCTCTCGGTATTTTGTGCTGCTGTCTCTCTCTCTCTCTCTCGGTGTTTTGTGCTGCTGTCTCTCTCTCTCTCGGTGTTTTGTGCTGCTGTCTCTCTCTCTCACTCTCGGTATTTTGTGCTGCTGTCTCTCGTCTCTCTCTCTCCCTCTCGGTATTTTGTGCTGCTGTCTCTCTCTCTCTCTCTCTTTAGGTGTTTTGTGCTGCTGTCTCTCTCTCTCTCTCTCGGTGTTTTGTGCTGCTGTCTCTCTCTCTCTCTCTCTCTCGGTATTTTGTGCTGCTGTCTCTCTCTCTCTCTCTCTCTCCCTCGCGGTATTTTGTGCTGCTGTCTCTCTCTCTCTCTCTCTCCCTCTCGTTATTTTGTGCTGCTGTCTCTCTCTCTCTCTCTCTCGGTATTTTGTGCTGCTGTCTCGCTCTCTCTCTCTCTCTCTCGGTATTTTGTGCTGCGGTCTCTCTCTCTCTCTCTCCCTCTCGGTATTTTGGGCTGCTGTCTCTCTCTCTCTCTCTCTCTCTTGGTATTTTGTGCTGCTGTCTCTCTCTCTCTCTCTCTTTAGGTGTTTTGTGCTGCTGTCTCTCTCTCTCTCTCTCTCACTCTCTCGGTGTTTTGTGCTGCTGTCTCTCTCTCTCTCTCTCGGTATTTTGTGCTGCTGTCTCTCTCTCTCTCTCTCTCCCTCTCGGTATTTTGTGCTGCTGTCTCTCTCTCTCCCTCTCGGTATTTTGTGCTGCTATCTCTCTCTCTCTCTCTCTCCTTCTCGGTATTTTGTGCTGCTGTCTCTCTCTCTCTCCCTCTCGGTATTTTGTGCTGCTGTCTCTCTCTCTCTCTCTCTCGGTGTTTTGTGCTGCTGTCTCTCTCTCTCTCTCCCTCTCGGTATTTTGTGCTGCTGTCTCTCTCTCTCTCTCTCTCTCTCGGTATTTTTTGCTGCTGTCTCTCTCTCTCTCTCTCTCCCTCTCGGTATTTTGTGCTGCTGTCTCTCTCTCTCTCTCTCTCTCTCTCTCGGTATTTTGTGCTGCTGTCTCTCTCTCTCTCTCTCTCTCGGTATTTTGTGCTGCTGTCTTTCTCTCTCTCTCTCTCGGTATTTTGTGCTGCTGTCTCTCTCTCTCCCTCTCTTTAGGTGTTTTGTGCTGCTGTCTCTCTCTCTCTCTCTCTCTCTCTCTCTCTCACTCTCTCGGTGTTTTGTGCTGCTGTCTCTCTCTGTCTCTCTCTCTCGGTATTTTGTGCTGCTGTCTCTCTCTCTCTCTGTCTTTCTCGGCGTTTTGTGCTGCTGTCTCTCTCTCCCTCTTGGTGTTTTGTGCTGCTGTCTCTCTCTCTCTCTCTCTCGGTGTTTTGAGCTGCTGTCTCTCTCTCTCTCTCTCTCTCGGTGTTTTGTGCTGCTGTCTCTCTCTCTCTCTCTCTCTCTCTCTCTCGGTATTTTGTGCTGCTGTCTCTCTCTCTCTCTCTCGGTGTTTTGTGCTGCTGTCTCTCTCTCTCTCTCTCGGTGTTTTGTGCTGCTGTCTCTCTCTCTATCTTTCGCTATTTTGTGCTGCTCTCTCTCTCTCTCTCTCTCTCTCTCGGTGTTTTGTGCTGCTGTCTCTCTCTCTCTCTCTCTCTCTCGGTGTTTTGTGCTGCTGTCTCTCTCTCTCTCTCTCTCTAGCTGTTTTGTGCTGCTGTCTCTCTCTCTCTCTCTCTCGGTGTTTTGTGCTGCTGTCTCTCTCTCTCTCTCTCGGTGTTTTGTGCTGCTGTCTCTCTCTCTCTCTCTCTCGGTGTTTTGTGCTGCTGTGTCTCTCTCTCGGTGTTTTATGCTGCTGTCTCTCTCTCTCTCTCTCTCTCGGTGTTTTGTGCTGCTGTCTCTCTCTCTCTCTCTCGGTGTTTTGTGCTGCTGTCTCTCTCTCTCTCTCAAGGTGTTTTGTGTTGCTGTTTATCTCTCTCTCTATCTTTCGGTGTTTTGTGCTGCTGTCTCTCTCCCTCTCTCTCTTTAGGTGTTTTGTGCTGCTGTCTCTCTCTCTCTCTCTCCCACTCTCTCGGTGTTTTGTGCTGCTGTCTCTCTCTCTCTCTCTCTCTCTCTCGGTATTTTGTGCTGCTGTCTCTCTGTCTCTCTCTCTCCCTCTCGGTATTTTGTGCTGCTGTCTCTCTCTCTCCCTCTCGGTATTTTGTGCTGCTGTCTCTCTCTCTCTCTCTCTCTCGGTATTTTGTGCTGCTGTCTCTCTCTCTCTCTCTCTCGGTGTTTTGTGCTGCTGTCTCTCTCTCTCTCTCCCTCTCGGTATTTTGTGCTGCTGTCTCTCTCTCTCTCTCTCTCTCTCGGTATTTTTTGCTGCTGTCTCTCTCTCTCTCTCTCTCCCTCTCGGTATTTTGTGCTGCTGTCTCTCTCTCTCTCTCTCTCTCTCTCGGTATTTTGTGCTGCTGTCTCTCTCTCTCTCTCTCTCTCGGTATTTTGTGCTGCTGTCTTTCTCTCTCTCTCTCTCGGTATTTTGTGCTGCTGTCTCTCTCTCTCCCTCTCTTTAGGTGTTTTGTGCTGCTGTCTCTCTCTCTCTCTCTCTCTCTCTCTCTCTCACTCTCTCGGTGTTTTGTGCTGCTGTCTCTCTCTGTCTCTCTCTCTCGGTATTTTGTGCTGCTGTCTCTCTCTCTCTCTGTCTTTCTCGGCGTTTTGTGCTGCTGTCTCTCTCTCCCTCTCGGTGTTTTGTGCTGCTGTCTCTCTCTCACTCTCTCTCGGTGTTTTGAGCTGCTGTCTCTCTCTCTCTCTCTCTCTCGGTGTTTTGTGCTGCTGTCTCTCTCTCTCTCTCTCTCTCTCTCTCGGTATTTTGTGCTGCTGTCTCTCTCTCTCTCTCTCGGTGTTTTGTGCTGCTGTCTCTCTCTCTCTCTCTCGGTGTTTTGTGCTGCTGTCTCTCTCTCTATCTTTCGCTATTTTGTGCTGCTCTCTCTCTCTCTCTCTCTCTCTCTCGGTGTTTTGTGCTGCTGTCTCTCTCTCTCTCTCTCTCTCGGTGTTTTGTGCTGCTGTCTCTCTCTCTCTCTCTCTCTCTCTCGGTGTTTTGTGCTGCTGTCTCTCTCTCTCTCTCTCTCTCTTGGTGTTTTGTGCTGCTGTCTCTCTCTCTCGGTGTTTTGTGCTGCTCTCTCTCTCTCTCTCTCTCTTTCGGTGTTTTGTGCTGCTGTCTCTCTCTCTCTCTAGGTGTTTTGTGCTGCTGTCTCTCGCTGTCTCTCTCTCTCTCTCTCGGTGTTTTGTGCTGCTGTCTCTCTCTCTCTCTCTCTCGGTGTTTTGTGCTGCTGTCTCTCTCTCTCTCTCTCTCTCTCGGTGTTTTGTGCTGCTGTCTCTCTCTCTCTCTCTCTCTAGCTGTTTTGTGCTGCTGTCTCTCTCTCTCTCTCTCTCGGTGTTTTGTGCTGCTGTCTCTCTCTCTCTCTCTCGGTGTTTTGTGCTGCTGTCTCTCTCTCTCTCTCTCTCGGTGTTTTGTGCTGCTGTGTCTCTCTCTCGGTGTTTTATGCTGCTGTCTCTCTCTCTCTCTCTCTCTCGGTGTTTTGTGCTGCTGTCTCTCTCTCTCTCTCTCGGTGTTTTGTGCTGCTGTCTCTCTCTCTCTCTCAAGGTGTTTTGTGTTGCTGTTTATCTCTCTCTCTATCTTTCGGTGTTTTGTGCTGCTGTCTCTCTCCCTCTCTCTCTTTAGGTGTTTTGTGCTGCTGTCTCTCTCTCTCTCTCTCCCACTCTCTCGGTGTTTTGTGCTGCTGTCTCTCTCTCTCTCTCTCTCTCTCGGAATTTTGTGCTGCTGTCTCTCTGTCTCTCTCTCTCCCTCTCGGTATTTTGTGCTGCTGTCTCTCTCTCTCCCTCTCGGTATTTTGTGCTGCTATCTCTCTCTCTCTCTCTCTCCCTCTCGGTATTTTGTGCTGCTGTCTCTCTCTCTCTCTCTCTCCCTCTCGGTATTTTGTGCTGCTGTCTCTCTCTCTCTCTCTCTCGGTATTTTGGTCTGCTGTCTCTCTCTCTCTCTCTCACTCGGTATTTTGTGCTGCTGTCTCTCTCTCTCTCTCTCTCTCGGTGTTTTGTGCTGCTGTCTCTCTGTCTCTCTCTCTCTCTCGGTGTTTTGGGCTGCTTTCTCTCTCTCTCTCTCTCTCGGTATTTTGTGCTGCTGTCTCTCTCTCTCTCTCTCTCGGTGTTTTGTGCTGCTGTCTCTCTCTTTCTCGGTGTTTAGTGCTGCTGTCTGTCTCTCTCTCTCTCCCTCTCGGTATTTTGTGCTGCTGTCTCTCTCTCTCTCTCTCTCTCAGTATTTTGTGCTGCTGTCTCTCTCTCTCTCTCTCGGTGTTTTGTGCTGCTGTCTCTCTCTCTCTCTCAAGGTGTTTTGTGTTGCTGTTTCTCTCTCTCTCTATCTTTCGGTGTTTTGTGCTGCTGTCTCTCTCTCTCTCTCTCTTTAGGTGTTTTGTGCTGCTGTCTCTCTCTCTCTCTCTCTCACTCTCTCGGTGTTTTGTGCTGCTGTCTCTCTCTCTCTCTCCCTCTCGGTATTTTGTGCTGCTGTCTCTCTCTCTCTCTCTCTCCCTCTCGGTATTTTGTGCTGCTGTCTCTCTCTCTCCCTCTCGGTATTTTGTGCTGCTATCTCTCTCTCTCTCTCTCTCCCTCTCGGTATTTTGTGCTGCTGTCTCTCTCTCTCTCCCTCTCGGTATTTTGGGCTGCTCTCTCTCTCTCTCTCTCTCTCCCTCTCGGTATTTTGTGCTGCTGTCTCTCTCTCTCTCTCTCGGTATTTTGGTCTGCTGTCTCTCTCTCTCTCTCTCCCTCTCGGTATTTTGTGCTGCTGTCTCTCTCTCTCTCTCTCTCTCTCGGTATTTTGTGCTGCTGTCTCTCTCTCTCTCTCTCTCACTCTCGGTATTTTGTGCTGCTGTCTCTCTCTCTCTCTCTCCCTCTCGGTATTTTGTGCTGCTGTCTCTCTCTCTCTCTCGGTATTTTGTGCTGCTCTCTCTCTCTCTCTCTCTCTCGGTATTTTGTGCTGCTGTCTCTCTCTCTCTCTCTCTCGGTATTTTGTGCTGCTGTCTCTCTCTCTCTCTCTCTCGGTATTTTGTGCTGCTGTCTCTCTCTCTCTTTCTCTCGGTGCTTTGTGCTGCTGTCTCTCTCTCTCTCTCCCTCTCGGTATTTTGTGCTGCTGTCTCTCTCTCTCTCGGTATTTTTTGCTGCTGTCTCTCTCTCTCTCTCTCTCCCTCTCGGTATTTTGCGCTGCTGTCTCTCTCTCTCTCTCTCTCTCGGTATTTTGTGCTGCTGTCTCTCTCTCTCTCTCTCTCTCCCTCTCGGTATTTTGTGCTGCTGTCTCTCTCTCTCCCTCTCGGTATTTTGTGCTGCTGTCTCTCTCTCTCTCTCTCTCTCTCTCTCGGTATTTTGTGCTGCTGTTTCTCTCTCTCTCTCTCTCTCCCTCTCGGTATTTTGTGCTGCTGTCTCTCTCTCTCCCTCTCGGTATTTTGTGCTGCTGTCTCTCTCTCTCCCTCTCGGTATTTTGTGCTGCTGTCTCTCTCTCTCTCTCTCGGTATTTTGGTCTGCTGTGTCTCTCTCTCTCTCTCCCTCTCTCGGTATTTTGTGCTGCTGTTTCTCTCTCTCTCTCTCTCTCCCTCTCGGTATTTTGTGCTGCTGTCTCTCTCTCTCCCTCTCGGTATTTTGTGCTGCTGTCTCTCTCTCTCCCTCTCGGTATTTTGTGCTGCTGTCTCTCTCTCTCTCTCTCGGTATTTTGGTCTGCTGTCTCTCTCTCTCTCTCTCTCTCTCGGTGTTTTGGGCTGCTGTCTCTCTCTCTCTCTCTCTCGGTATTTTGGTCTGCTGTCTCTCTCTCTCTCTCTCTCTCGGTGTTTTGGGCTGCTGTCTCTCTCTCTCTCTCTCTCTCGGTATTTTGTGCTGCTGTCTCTCTCTCTCTCTCTCCCTCTCGGTATTTTGGGCTGCTGTCTCTCTCTCTCTCTCTCTCTCGGTATTTTGTGCTGCTGTCTTTCTCTCTCTCTCTCTCGGTATTTTGTGCTGCTGTCTCTCTCTCTCTCTCTCTTCAGGTGTTTTGTGCTGCTGTCTCTCTCTCTCTCTCTCTCGGTATTTTGTGCTGCTGTCTCTCTCTCTCTCTCTCGGCGTTTTGTGCTGCTGTCTCTCTCTCTCTCACTCTTTAGGTGTTTTGTGCTGCTGTCTCTCTCTCTCGGTGTTTTGTGCTGCTGTCTCTCTCTCTCTCTCTAGGTGTTTTGTCCTGCTGTCTCTCTCTCTCTCTCTATCTTTCGGTGTTTTGTGCTGCTGTCTCTCTCTCTCTCTCTCTCTCTCTCGGTGTTTTGTGCTGCTGTCTCTCTCTCTCTCTCTCTCTCTCGGTGTTTTGTGCTGCTGTCTCTCTCTCTCTCTCTCGGTGTTTTGTGCTGCTGTCTCTCTCTCTCTCTCTCTCTCTCGGTGTTTTGTGCTGCTGTCTCTCTCTCTCTCTCTCGGTATTTTGTGCTGCTGTCTCTCTCTCTCTCTCTCGGTGTTTTGTGCTGCTGTCTCTCTCTCTATCTTTCGCTGTTTTGTGCTTCTCTCTCTCTCTCTCTCTCTCTCGGTGTTTTGTGCTGCTCTCTCTCTCTCTCTCTCTCTCTCTCTCGGTGTTTTGTGCTGCTGTCTCTCTCTCTCTCTCTCTCTCTCACGGTGTTTTGTGCTGCTGTCTCTCTCTCTCTCTCTGTCTCTCTCGGTGTTTTGTGCTGCTGTCTCTCTCTCTCTCTCTCTTGGGGTTTTGTGCTGCTGTCTGTCTCTCTCTCTCTCTCTCTCTCGGTGTTTTGTGCTGCTGTCTCTCTCTCTCTCTCTCTTTCGGTGTTTTGTGCTGCTGTCTCTCTCTCTCTAGGTGTTTTGTGCTGCTGTCTCTCTCTCTCTCTCTCTCTCTCTCGATGTTTTGTGCTGCTGTCTCTCTCTCTCTCTCTCTCGGTGTTTTGTGCTGCTGTCCCTCTCTCTCTCTCTCTCTCTCTCTCTCTCTCTCTCTCTCTCTCGGTGTTTTGTGCTGCTGTCTCTCTCTCTCTCTCTCGGTGTTTTGTGCTGCTGTCTCTCTCTCTCTCGGTGTTTTGTGCTGCTGTCTCTCTCTCTTTATCTCGGTGTTTTGTGCTGCTGTCTCTCTCTCTCTCTCTCTCTCTCGGTGTTTTGTGCTGCTGTCTGTCTCTCTCTCTCTCTCTCGGTGTATTGTGCTGCTGTCTCTCTCTCTCTAGGTGTTTTGTGCTGCTGTCTCTCTCTCTCTCTCTCGTTATTTTGTGCTGCTCTCTCTCTCTCTCTCTCTCGGTATTTTGTGCTGCTGTCTCTCTCTCTCTCTCTCTCGGTGTTTTGTGCTGCTGTCTCTCTCTCTCTCTCTCTCGGTGTTTTGTGCTGCTGTCTCTCTCTCTCTCTCAAGGTGTTTTGTGTTGCTGTTTCTCTCTCTCTCTATCTTTCGGTGTTTTGTGCTGCTGTCTCTCTCTCTCTCTCTCTCGGTGTTTTGTGCTGCTGTCTCTCTCTCTCTCTCTCTCTCTCTCTCGGTGTTTTGTGCTGCTGTCTCTCTCTCTCTCTCTCTCGGTGTTTTGTTCTGCTGTCTCTCTCTCTCTCTCTCGGTTTTTTGTGCTGCTGTCTCTCTCTCTTTTTCTCGGTGTTTTGTGCTGCTGTCTCTCTCTCTCCAGGTGTTTTGTGCTGCTGTCTCTCTCTCTCTCTCTCTCTCTCTCTCGGAATTTTGTGCTGCTGTCTCTCTCTCTCTCTCTCGATATTTTGTGCTGCTGTCTCTCTCTCTCTCTCTCTCGGTATTTTGTGCTGCTGTCTCTCTCTCTCTCTCTCTCTCTCGGTATTTTGTGCTGCTGTCTCTCTCTCTCTCTCCCTCTCGGTGTTTTGTGCTGCTGTCTCTCTCTCTCTCTCTCGGTATTTTGTGCTGCTGTCTCTCTCTCTCTCTCTCTCTCGGTATTTTGTGCTGCTGTCTCTCTCTCTCTCTCTCTCTCTCGGTGTTTTGTGCTGCTGTCTCTCTCTCTCTCTCCCACTCGGTATTTTGTGCTGCTGTCTCTCTCTCTCTCTCTCTCTCTCTCTCGGTATTTTGTGCTGCTGTCTCTCTCTCTCTCTCTCTCTCCATCTCGGTATTTTGTGCTGCTGTCTCTCTCTCTCCCTCTCGGTATTTTGTGCTGCTGTCTCTTTCTCTCCCTCTCGGTATTTTGTGCTGCTGTCTCTCTCTCTCTCTCGGTATTTTGTGCTGCTGTCTCTCTCTCTCTCTCTCTCTCGGTATTTTGTGCTGCTGTCTCTCTCTCTCTCTCTCTCTCTCGGTGTTTTGTGCTGCTGTCTCTCTCTCTCTCTCTCTCGGTGTTTTGGGCTGCTGTCTCTCTCTCTCTCTCTCTCTCGGTATTTTGTGCTGCTGTCTCTCTCTCTCTCTCTCGGTGTTTTGTGCTGCTGTCTCTCTCTCTCTCGGTGTTTTGTGCTGCTGTCTCTCTCTCTCACTCTCGGTATTTTGTGCTGCTGTCTCTCGTCTCTCGCTCTCCCTCTCGGTATTTTGTGCTGCTGTCTCTCTCTCTCTCTCTCTTTAGGTGTTTTGTGCTGCTGTCTCTCTCTCTCTCTCTCGGTGTTTTGTGCTGCTGTCTCTCTCTCTCTCTCTCTCTCGGTATTTTGTGCTGCTGTCTCTCTCTCTCTCTCTCTCTCTCCCTCTCGGTATTTTGTGCTGCTGTCTCTCTCTCTCTCTCCCTCCCTCTCGTTATTTTGTGCTGCTGTCTCTCTCTCTCTCTCTCTCGGTATTTTGTGCTGCTGTCTCGCTCTCTCTCTCTCCCTCTCGGTATTTTGTGCTGCTGTCTCTCTCTCTCTCTCTCTCTCGGTATTTTGTGCTGCTGTCTCTCTCTCTCTCTCTCCCTCTCGGTATTTTGTGCTGCTGTCTCTCTCTCTCTCTCTCTCTCGGTATTTTGTGCTGCTGTCTCTCTCTCTCTCTCTCTCTCTCTCTCTCTTGGTATTTTGTGCTGCTGTCTCTCTCTCTCTCTCTCTCGGTATTTTGTGCTGCTGTCTCGCTCTCTCTCTCTCCCTCTCGGTATTTTGTGCTGCTGTCTCTCTCTCTCTCTCTCGGTATTTTATGCTGCTGTCTCTCTCTCTCTCTCTCCCTCTCGGTATTTTGGGCTGCTGTCTCTCTCTCTCTCTCTCTCTCTTGGTATTTTGTGCTGCTGTCTCTCTCTCTCTCCCTCTCGGTATTTTGGGCTGCTGTCTCTCTCTCTCTCTCTCTCTCTCTCTCTCTTGGTATTTTGTGCTGCTGTCTCTCTCTCTCTCTCTCTTTAGGTGTTTTGTGCTGCTGTCTCTCTCTCTCTCTCTCTCACTCTCTCGGTGTTTTGTGCTGCTGTCTCTCTCTCTCTCTCTCTCTTGGTATTTTGTGCTGCTGTCTCTCTCTCTCTCTCTCTCCCTCTCGGTATTTTGTGCTGCTGTCTCTCTCTCTCCCTCTCGGTATTTTGTGCTGCTATCTCTCTCTCTCTCTCTCTCCTTCTCGGTATTTTGTGCTGCTGTCTCTCTCTCTCTCCCTCTCGGTATTTTGGGCTGCTGTCTCTCTCTCTCTCTCTCTCCCTCTCGGTATTTTGTGCTGCTGTCTCTCTCTCTCTCTCTCGGTATTTTGGTCTGCTGTCTCTCTCTCTCTCTCTCTCACTCGGTATTTTGTGCTGCTGTCTCTCTCTCTCTCTCTCTCTGTGTTTTGTGCTGCTGTCTCTCTCTCTCTCTCTCTGTGTTTTGGGCTGCTTTCTCTCTCTCTCTCTCTCTCTCTCTCTCTCGGTATTTTGTGCTGCTGTCTCTCTCTCTCTCTCTCGGTGTTTTGTGCTGCTGTCTCTCTCTTTCTCGGTGTTTTGTGCTGCTGTCTCTCTCTCTCTCTCTCCCTCTCGGTATTTTGTGCTGCTGTCTCTCTCTCTCTCTCTCGGTATTTTGTGCTGCTGTCTCTCTCTCTCTCTCTCTCACTCTCGGTATTTTGTGCTGCTGTCTCTCTCTCTCTCTCTCCCTCTCGGTATTTTGTGCTGCTGTCTCTCTCTCTCTCTCTCCCTCTCGGTATT
>NW_027140837.1:350000-355000 GCF_036365525.1 Heterodontus francisci | reverse complement strand
CTCTCTCGGTGTTTTGTGCTGCTGTCTCTCTCTCTCTCTCTCTCTTGGTGTTTTGTGCTGCTGTCTCTCTCTCTCTCTCTCTCTCTCTCTCGGTGTTTTGTGCTGCTGTCTCTCTCTCTCTCTCTCTTTCGGTGTTTTGTGCTGCTGTCTCTCTCTCTCTAGGTGTTTTGTGCTGCTGTCTCTCTCTCTCTCTCTCTCTCTCTCTCGATGTTTTGTGCTGCTGTCTCTCTCTCTCTCTCGGTGTTTTGTGCTGCTGTCCCTCTCTCTCTCTCTTTCTCTCTCTCTCTCTCGGTGTTTTGTGCTGCTGTCTCTCTCTCTCTCTCTCTCTCGGTGTTTTGTGCTGCTGTCTCTCTCTCTCTCTCTCGGTGTTTTGTGCTGCTGTCTCTCTCTCTCCCTCTCGGTATTTTGTGCTGCTGTCTCTCTCTCTCTCTCTCTCCCTCTCGGTATTTTGTGCTGCTGTCTCTCTCTCTCTCTCTCTCGGTATTTTGGTCTGCTGTCTCTCTCTCTCTCTCTCTCTCGGTGTTTTGGGCTGCTGTCTCTCTCTCTCTCTCTCTCGGTATTTTGGTCTGCTGTCTCTCTCTCTCTCTCTCTCTCTCTCGGTGTTTTGGGCTGCTGTCTCTCTCTCTCTCTCTCTCGGTATTTTGTGCTGCTGTCTCTCTCTCTCTCTCTCCCTCTCGGTATTTTGGGCTGCTGTCTCTCTCTCTCTCTCTCTCTCGGTATTTTGTGCTGCTGTCTTTCTCTCTCTCTCTCTCGGTATTTTGTGCTGCTGTCTCTCTCTCTCTCTCTCTTTAGGTGTTTTGTGCTGCTGTCTCTCTCTCTCTCTCTCTCTCTCTCTCTCACTCTCTCGGTGTTTTGTGCTGCTGTCTCTCTCTCTCTCTCTCGGTATTTTGTGCTGCTGTCTCTGTCTCTCTCTCTCGGTGTTTTGTGCTGCTGTCTCTCTCTCTCTCACTCTTTCGGTGTTTTGTGCTGCTGTCTCTCTCACTCTCTCGGTGTTTTATGCTGCTGTCTCTCTCTCTCTCTCTAGGTGTTTTGTCCTGCTGTCTCTCTCTCTCTCTCTATCTTTCGGTGTTTTGTGCTGCTGTCTCTCTCTCTCTCTCTCTCGGTGTTTTGTGCTGCTGTCTCTCTCTCTCTCTCTCTCTCTCGGTGTTTTGTGCTGCTGTCTCTCTCTCTCTCTCTCTCTCTCGGTGTTTTGTGCTGCTGTCTCTCTCTCTCTCTCTCTCTCTCTCGGTGTTTTGTGCTGCTGTCTCTCTCTCTCTCTCTCTCTCTCTCGGTATTTTGTGCTGCTGTCTCTCTCTCTCTCTCTCTGTGTTTTGTGCTGCTGTCTCTCTATCTTTCGCTGTTTTGTGCTTCTCTCTCTCTCTCTCTCTCTCTCTCTCGGTGTTTTGTGCTGCTGTCTCTCTCTCTCTCTCTCTCTCTCTCGGTGTTTTGTGCTGCTGTCTCTCTCTCTCTCTCTCTCTCTCTCACGGTGTTTTGTGCTGCTGTCTCTCTCTCTCTCTCTGTCTCTCTCGGTGTTTTGTGCTGCTGTCTCTCTCTCTCTCTCTCTCTTGGTGTTTTGTGCTGCTGTCTCTCTCTCTCTCTCTCTCTCTCGGTGTTTTGTGCTGCTGTCACTCTCTCTCTCTCTCTTTCGGTGTTTTGTGCTGCTGTCTCTCTCTCTCTAGGTGTTTTGTGCTGCTGTCTCTCTCTCTCTCTCTCTCTCTCTCGATGTTTTGTGCTGCTGTCTCTCTCTCTCTCTCTCTCGGTGTTTTGTGCTGCTGTCCCTCTCTCTCTCTCTCTCTCTCTCTCTCTCTCTCCCTCGGTGTTTTGTGCTGCTGTCTCTCTCTCTCTCTCTCGGTGTTTTGTGCTGCTGTCTCTCTTTCTCTCTCTCTCGGTGTTTTGTGCTGCTGTCTCTCTCTCTTTATCTCGGTGTTTTGTGCTGCTGTCTCTCTCTCTCTCTCTCTCTCTCGGTGTTTTGTGCTGCTGTCTGTCTCTCTCTCTCTCTCTCGGTGTATTGTGCTGCTGTCTCTCTCTCTCTAGGTGTTTTGTGCTGCTGTCTCTCTTTCTCTCTCTCGTTCTTTTGTGCTGCTCTCTCTCTCTCTCTCTCTCTCTCTCGGTATTTTGTGCTGCTGTCTCTCTCTCTCTCTCTCTCTGTGTTTTGTGCTGCTGTCTCTCTCTCTCTCTCAAGGTGTTTTGTGTTGCTGTTTCTCTCTCTCTCTATCTTTCGGTGTTTTGTGCTGCTGTCTCTCTCTCTCTCTCGGTGTTTTGTGCTGCTGTCTCTCTCTCTCTCTCTCTCTCTCTCTCTCTCTCTCTCTCGGTGTTTTGTGCTGCTGTCTCTCTCTCTCTCTCTCTCGGTGTTTTGTTCTGCTGTCTCTCTCTCTCTCTCTCGGTTTTTTGTGCTGCTGTCTCTCTCTCTTTTTCTCGGTGTTTTGTGCTGCAGTCTCTCTCTCTCTCTCTCTCTCGGTGTTTTGTGCTGCTGTGTGTCTCTCTCTCTCTCTCTCTCTCTCGGTGTATTGTGCTGCTGTCTCTCTCTCTCCAGGTGTTTTGTGCTGCTGTCTCTCTCTCTCTCGGAATTTTGTGCTGCTGTCTCTCTCTCTCTCTCTCTCGGTATTTTGTGCTGCTGTCTCTCTCTCTCTCTCTCTCTCGGTATTTTGTGCTGCTGTCTCTCTCTCTCTCTCCCTCTCGGTATTTTGTGCTGCTGTCTCTCTCTCTCTCTCTCGGTATTTTGTGCTGCTGTCTCTCTCTCTCTCTCTCGGTATTTTGTGCTGCTGTCTCTCTCTCTCTCTCTCTCTCGGTGTTTTGTGCTGCTGTCTCTCTCTCTCTCTCCCACTCGGTATTTTGTGCTGCTGTCTCTCTCTCTCTCTCTCTCTCTCTCTCTCTCGGTATTTTGTGCTGCTGTCTCTCTCTCTCTCTCTCTCTCCATCTCGGTATTTTGTGCTGCTGTCTCTCTCTCTCCCTCTCGGTATTTTGTGCTGCTGTCTCTTTCTCTCCCTCTCGGTATTTTGTGCTGCTGTCTCTCTCTCTCTCTCTCTCTGTATTTTGTGCTGCTGTCTCTCTCTCTCTCTCTCTCGGTGTTTTGTGCTGCTGTCTCTCTCTCTCTCTCTCTCGGTGTTTTGGGCTGCTGTCTCTCTCTCTCTCTCTCTCTCGGTATTTTGTGCTGCTGTCTCTCTCTCTCTCTCTCGGTGTTTTGTGCTGCTGTCTCTCTCTCTCTCGGTGTTTTGTGCTGCTGTCTCTCTCTCTCACTCTCGGTATTTTATGCTGCTGTCTCTCGTCTCTCTCTCTCCCTCTCGGTATTTTGTGCTGCTGTCTCTCTCTCTCTCTCTCTTTAGGTGTTTTGTGTCTCTCTCTCTCTCTCTCCCTCTCGGTATTTTGTGCTGCTGTCTCTCTCTCTCTCTCTCCCTCTCGGTATTTTGTGCTGCTGTCTCTCTCTCTCTCTCTCTCTCGGTGTTTTGTGCTGCTGTCTCTCTCTCTCTCTCTCCCTCTCGGTATTTTGTGCTGCTGTCTCTCTCTCTCTCTCTCTCTCTCTCTCTCGGTATTTTTTGCTGCTGTCTCTCTCTCTCTCTCTCTCTCTCTCGGTATTTTTTGCTGCTGTCTCTCTCTCTCTCTCTCTCTCCCTCTCGGTATTTTGTGCTGCTGTCTCTCTCTCTCTCTCTCTCTCCCTCTCGGTATTTTGTGCTGCTGTCTCTCTCTCTCCCTCTCGGTATTTTGTGCTGCTGTCTCTCTCTCTCCCTCTCGGTATTTTGTGCTGCTGTCTCTCTCTCTCTCTCTCTCCCTCTCGGTATTTTGTGCTGCTGTCTCTCTCTCTCTCTCTCTCTCTCTAGGTATTTTGTGCTGCTGTCTCTCTCTCTCTCTCTCGGTGTTTTGTGCTGCTGTCTCTCTCTCTCTCTCTCTCTCGGTGTTTTGGGCTGCTGTCTCTCTCTCTCTCTCTCTCGGTATTTTGTGCTGCTGTCTCTCTCTCTCTCTCTCGGTGTTTTGTGCTGCTGTCTCTCTCTCTCTCGGTGTTTTGTGCTGCTGTCTCTCTCTCTCACTCTCGGTATTTTGTGCTGCTGTCTCTCTCTCTCTCTCTCTTTAGGTGTTTTGTGCTGCTGTCTCTCTCTCTCTCTCTCCCTCTCGGTATTTTGTGCTGCTGTCTCTCTCTCTTTCTCTCTCGGTATTTTGTGCTGCTGTCTCTCTCTCTCTCTCTCTTTAGGTGTTTTGTGCTGCTGTCTCTCTCTCTCTCTCTCTCACTCTCTCGGTGTTTTGTGCTGCTGTCTCTCTCTCTCTCTCTCGGTATTTTGTGCTGCTTTCTCTCTCTCTCTCTCTCTTTAGGTGTTTTGTGCTGCTGTCTCTCTCTCTCTCTCTCCCTCTCGGTATTTTGTGCTGCTGTCTCTCTCTCTTTCTCTCTCGGTATTTTGTGCTGCTGTCTCTCTCTCTCTCTCTCTCTTTAGGTGTTTTGTGCTGCTGTCTCTCTCTCTTTCTCTCTCGGTATTTTGTGCTGCTGTCTCTCTCTCTTTCTCTCTCGGTATTTTGTGCTGCTGTCTCTCTCTCTCTCTCTCTCTTTAGGTGTTTTGTGCTGCTGTCTCTCTCTCTTTCTCTCTCGGTATTTTGTGCTGCTGTCTCTCTCTCTTTCTCTCTCGGTATTTTGTTCTGCTGTCTCTCTCTCTCTCTCTCTCTCTCACGGTGTTTTGTGCTGCTGTCTCTCTCTCTCTCTCTGTCTCTCTCGGTGTTTTGTGCTGCTGTCTCTCTCTCTCTCTCTCTCTTGGTGTTTTGTGCTGCTGTCTCTCTCTCTCTCTCTCTCTTGGTGTTTTGTGCTGCTGTCTCTCTCTCTCTCTCTCTTTCGGTGTTTTGTGCTGCTGTCTCTCTCTCTCTAGGTGTTTTGTGCTGCTGTCTCTCTCTCTCTCTCTCTCTCTCTCTCTCGATGTTTTGTGCTGCTGTCTCTCTCTCTCTCTCTCGGTGTTTTGTGCTGCTGTCTCTCTCTCTCTCGGTGTTTTGTGCTGCTGTCTCTCTCTCTCACTCTCGGTATTTTGTGCTGCTGTCTCTCTCTCTCT
>NW_027140837.1:342500-347500 GCF_036365525.1 Heterodontus francisci | reverse complement strand
GGTATTTTGTGCTGCTGTCTCTCTCTCTCTCTCTCTCTGTGTTTTGTGCTGCTGTCTCTCTCTCTCTCTCAAGGTGTTTTGTGTTGCTGTTTCTCTCTCTCTCTATCTTTCGGTGTTTTGTGCTGCTGTCTCTCTCTCTCTCTCTCTCGGTGTTTTGTGCTGCTGTCTCTCTCTCTCTCTCTCTCTCTCTCTCTCTCTCTCGGTGTTTTGTGCTGCTGTCTCTCTCTCTCTCTCTCTCGGTGTTTTGTTCTGCTGTCTCTCTCTCTCTCTCTCGGTTTTTTGTGCTGCTGTCTCTCTCTCTTTTTCTCGGTGTTTTGTGCTGCTGTCTCTCTCTCTCTCTCTCTCTCGGTGTTTTGTGCTGCTGTGTGTCTCTCTCTCTCTCTCTCTCTCTCGGTGTATTGTGCTGCTGTCTCTCTCTCTCCAGGTGTTTTGTGCTGCTGTCTCTCTCTCTCTCGGAATTTTGTGCTGCTGTCTCTCTCTCTCTCTCTCTCGGTATTTTGTGCTGCTGTCTCTCTCTCTCTCTCTCTCTCGGTATTTTGTGCTGCTGTCTCTCTCTCTCTCTCCCTCTCGGTATTTTGTGCTGCTGTCTCTCTCTCTCTCTCTCGGTATTTTGTGCTGCTGTCTCTCTCTCTCTCTCTCGGTATTTTGTGCTGCTGTCTCTCTCTCTCTCTCTCTCTCGGTGTTTTGTGCTGCTGTCTCTCTCTCTCTCTCCCACTCGGTATTTTGTGCTGCTGTCTCTCTCTCTCTCTCTCTCTCTCTCTCTCTCGGTATTTTGTGCTGCTGTCTCTCTCTCTCTCTCTCTCTCCATCTCGGTATTTTGTGCTGCTGTCTCTCTCTCTCCCTCTCGGTATTTTGTGCTGCTGTCTCTTTCTCTCCCTCTCGGTATTTTGTGCTGCTGTCTCTCTCTCTCTCTCTCTCTGTATTTTGTGCTGCTGTCTCTCTCTCTCTCTCTCTCGGTGTTTTGTGCTGCTGTCTCTCTCTCTCTCTCTCTCGGTGTTTTGGGCTGCTGTCTCTCTCTCTCTCTCTCTCTCGGTATTTTGTGCTGCTGTCTCTCTCTCTCTCTCTCGGTGTTTTGTGCTGCTGTCTCTCTCTCTCTCGGTGTTTTGTGCTGCTGTCTCTCTCTCTCACTCTCGGTATTTTATGCTGCTGTCTCTCGTCTCTCTCTCTCCCTCTCGGTATTTTGTGCTGCTGTCTCTCTCTCTCTCTCTCTTTAGGTGTTTTGTGCTGCTGTCTCTCTCTCTCTCTCTCGGTGTTTTGTGCTGCTGTCTCTCTCTCTCTCTCTCTCTCGGTATTTTGTGCTGCTGTCTCTCTCTCTCTCTCTCTCTCCCTCTCGGTATTTTGTGCTGCTGTCTCTCTCTCTCTCTCTCTCCCTCTCGTTATTTTGTGCTGCTGTCTCTCTCTCTCTCTCTCTCGGTATTTTGTGCTGCTGTCTCGCTCTCTCTCCCTCTCGGTATTTTGTGCTACTGTCTCTCTCTCTCTCTCTCTCTCTCGGTATTTTGTGCTGCTGTCTCTCTCTCTCTCTCTCCCTCTCGGTATTTTGGGCTGCTGTCTCTCTCTCTCTCTCTCTCTCTCTTGGTATTTTGTGCTGCTGTCTCTCTCTCTCTCTCTCTCGGTATTTTGTGCTGCTGTCTCTCTCTCTCTCTCTCTTTAGGTGTTTTGTGCTGCTGTCTCTCTCTCTCTCTCTCTCACTCTCTCGGTGTTTTGTGCTGCTGTCTCTCTCTCTCTCTCTCTCTCGGTATTTTGTGCTGCTGTCTCTCTCTCTCTCTCTCTCCCTCTCGGTATTTTGTGCTGCTGTCTCTCTCTCTTTATCTCGGTGTTTTGTGCTGCTGTCCCTCTCTCTCTCTCTCTCTCTCGGTGTTTTGTGCTGCTGTCTGTCTGTCTCTCTCTCTCTCGGTGTATTGTGCTGCTGTCTCTCTCTCTTTATCTCGGTGTTTTGTGCTGCTGTCTCTCTCTCTTTATCTCGGTGTTTTGTGCTGCTGTCTCTCTCTCTCTCTCTCTCTCTCGGTGTTTTGTGCTGCTGTCTGTCTCTCTCTCTCTCTCTCGGTGTATTGTGCTGCTGTCTCTCTCTCTCTAGGTGTTTTGTGCTGCTGTCTCTCTCTCTCTCTCTCGTTATTTTGTGCTGCTCTCTCTCTCTCTCTCTCTCTCTCTCGGTATTTTGTGCTGCTGTCTCTCTCTCTCTCTCTCTCTCGGTGTTTTGTGCTGCAGTCTCTCTCTCTCTCTCAAGGTGTTTTGTGTTGCTGTTTCTCTCTCTCTCTATCTTTCGGTGTTTTGTGCTGCTGTCTCTCTCTCTCTCTCTCTCGGTGTTTTGTGCTGCTGTCTCTCTCTCTCTCTCTCTCTCTCTCTCGGTGTTTTGTGCTGCTGTCTCTCTCTCTCTCTCTCTCGGTGTTTTGTTCTGCTGTCTCTCTCTCTCTCTCTCGGTTTTTTGTGCTGCTGTCTCTCTCTCTTTTTCTCGGTGTTTTGTGCTGCTGTCTCTCTCTCTCCAGGTGTTTTGTGCTGCTGTCTCTCTCTCTCTCGGAATTTTGTGCTGCTGTCTCTCTCTCTCTCTCTCGATATTTTGTGCTGCTGTCTCTCTCTCTCTCTCTCTCGGTATTTTGTGCTGCTGTCTCTCTCTCTCTCTCTCTCTCGGTATTTTGTGCTGCTGTCTCTCTCTCTCTCTCCCTCTCGGTATTTTGTGCTGCTGTCTCTCTCTCTCTCTCTCGGTATTTTGTGCTGCTGTCTCTCTCTCTCTCTCTCTCTCGGTATTTTGTGCTGCTGTCTCTCTCTCTCTCTCTCTCTCTCTCGGTGTTTTGTGCTGCTGTCTCTCTCTCTCTCTCCCACTCGGTATTTTGTGCTGCTGTCTCTCTCTCTCTCTCTCTCTCGGTATTTTGTGCTGCTGTCTCTCTCTCTCCCTCTCGTTATTTTGTGCTGCTGTCTCTTTCTCTCCCTCTCGGTATTTTGTGCTGCTGTCTCTCTCTCTCTCTCTCTCTCGGTATTTTGTGCTGCTGTCTCTCTCTCTCTCTCTCTCGGTATTTTGTGCTGCTGTCTCTCTCTCTCTCTCTCTCTCTCGGTGTTTTGTGCTGCTGTCTCTCTCTCTCTCTCTCTCTCTCGGTATTTTGTGCTGCTGTCTCTCTCTCTCTCTCTCGGTGTTTTGTGCTGCTGTCTCTCTCTCGGTGTTTTGTGCTGCTGTCTCTCTCTCTCACTCTCGGTATTTTGTGCTGCTGTCTCTCGTCTCTCGCTCTCCCTCTCGGTATTTTGTGCTGCTGTCTCTCTCTCTCTCTCTCTTTAGGTGTTTTGTGCTGCTGTCTCTCTCTCTCTCTCTCGGTGTTTTGTGCTGCTGTCTCTCTCTCTCTCTCTCTCTCGGTATTTTGTGCTGCTGTCTCTCTCTCTCTCTCTCTCTCCCTCTCGGTATTTTGTGCTGCTGTCTCTCTCTCTCTCTCCCTCCCTCTCGTTATTTTGTGCTGCTGTCTCTCTCTCTCTCTCTCTCGGTATTTTGTGCTGCTGTCTCTCTCTCTCTCTCTCTCGGTATTTTGTGCTGCTGTCTCGCTCTCTCTCTCTCTCTCTCGGTATTTTGTGCTGCTGTCTCTCTCTCTCTCTCTCCCTCTCGGTATTTTGGGCTGCTGTCTCTCTCTCTCTCTCTCTCTCTCTCTCTTTTGGTATTTTGTGCTGCTGTCTCTCTCTCTCTCTCTCTCTCTCGGTATTTTGTGCTGCTGTCTCTCTCTCTCTCTCTCTTTAGGTGTTTTGTGCTGCTGTCTCTCTCTCTCTCTCTCTCACTCTCTCGGTGTTTTGTGCTGCTGTCTCTCTCTCTCTCTCTCTCTCGGTATTTTGTGCTGCTGTCTCTCTCTCTCTCTCTCTCCCTCTCGGTATTTTGTGCTGCTGTCTCTCTCTCTCCCTCTCGGTATTTTGTGCTGCTATCTCTCTCTCTCTCTCTCTCCTTCTCGGTATTTTGTGCTGCTGTCTCTCTCTCTCTCCCTCTCGGTATTTTGGGCTGCTGTCTCTCTCTCTCTCTCTCTCCCTCTCGGTATTTTGTGCTGCTGTCTCTCTCTCTCTCTCTCGGTATTTTGGTCTGCTGTCTCTCTCTCTCTCTCTCTCACTCGGTATTTTGTGCTGCTGTCTCTCTCTCTCTCTCTATCGGTGTTTTGTGCTGCTGTCTCTCTCTCTCTCTCTCTGTGTTTTGGGCTGCTTTCTCTCTCTCTCTCTCTCTCTCTCTCTCTCGGTATTTTGTGCTGCTGTCTCTCTCTCTCTCTCTCGGTGTTTTGTGCTGCTGTCTCTCTCTTTCTCGGTGTTTTGTGCTGCTGTCTCTCTCTCTCTCTCTCCCTCTCGGTATTTTGTGCTGCTGTCTCTCTCTCTCTCTCTCGGTATTTTGTGCTGCTGTCTCTCTCTCTCTCTCTCTCACTCTCGGTATTTTGTGCTGCTGTCTCTCTCTCTCTCTCTCCCTCTCGGTATTTTGTGCTGCTGTCTCTCTCTCTCGGTATTTTGTGCTGCTGTCTCTCTCTCTCTCGGTGTTTTGTGCTGCTGTCTCTCTCTCTCTCTCCCTCTCGGTATTTTGTGCTGCTGTCTCTCTCTCTCTCTCTCTCTCTCTCGGTATTTTTTGCTGCTGTCTCTCTCTCTCTCTCTCTCCCTCTCGGTATTTTGTGCTGCTGTCTCTCTCTCTCTCTCTCTCTCTCTCGGTATTTTGTGCTGCTGTCTCTCTCTCTCTCTCTCTCTCTCCCTCTCGGTATTTTGTGCTGCTGTCTCTCTCTCTCTCTCTCTCTCCCTCTCGGTATTTTGTGCTGCTGTCTCTCTCTCTCCCTCTCGGTATTTTGTGCTGCTGTCTCTCTCTCTCCCTCTCGGTATTTTGTGCTGCTGTCTCTCTCTCTCTCTCTCTCCCTCTCGGTATTTTGTGCTGCTGTCTCTCTCTCTCTCTCTCTCTCTCTAGGTATTTTGTGCTGCTGTCTCTCTCTCTCTCTCTCGGTGTTTTGTGCTGCTGTCTCTCTCTCTCTCTCTCTCTCGGTGTTTTGGGCTGCTGTCTCTCTCTCTCTCTC